>NC_084968.1:11190277-11212777 GCF_949316205.1 Platichthys flesus
AAACCTGCCACTGATTTATCATCCGAGACAAGAATGTGTCAAAATCAGGTTTTCAAAATCTCATTCGAAAACCTGAACATTTGTTTTGGTTTATTTTGTGCTTGGAGAGTTTTTGTTTAATCGAATTTCTTTCATGGAATTAACACATAAGCCCCCCCCCCCCCCCCCCCCCTACCCCAGTAATTTTTTACTATTGCACCCTGGGAGAAACTGTCAGGCCGAAACCAGCAGTCATCATCATCCAACCCCGAGGTGATTTCAAACTCGACCGAGACTGTAACCCCATTCACATTTTAATTGAATCACTGGTAAGAGAGCAGGTGCAAAATAAAAAATTAGCACCCCCCCCCCCCAAAAAAAAAAGTCCTAAAAAAGCGCTGCATGGCCAGACTTCATATTCCAGTGGATCTGATAGCAGATGCCCTGTGAGGCCGCTCGTAACTCCAGCTGCCCCGTGACCTTCATTCTCCAGCGGGCAGGAAGACTCCTCCAGCCCCTGACAAGATTTATCGGGCCCCAGGCTAATAGCCTGCTCTCTGCCAGGTAGTGCTCTGTCAATACGGGGGGGCGGGGGGGCTCCCCCTGCTAATTTTGCACACGTCTGCAAAGGCTCCGGTGCAGGTGGTGTGTTCATGTCAACACTGACTGGGGTTTAAGTACACGTCCCGGCCACAGCGGTGTCCGATAAACAGCCCGGTCGGGGCAGAGGAGCTGGCAGTGCCTTGCTCGAGGGTGGGGGGGGAGATCGCAGACCACTCGAGCTTGAACGGAGGGCATGGGGGGTGAAGGTGGCGTGACGCTCTAGCCTTCGGGGCTCCGTCTTACGCATGTGTGTGGAGGGTATATGTAATAACCAGACACACATACAAATATAATGAACTGCATTCCTTGGGTAAACACGGCAGCACCGGCTCTCACACGCACACACACACACACACACACACACACACACACACACACACACACACACAGGATATTGAAACCCTCTCAGGCATGTCGCGGGGCGTGTGCCTGCCGTGGATGATGGAGAGGCTGAACTGCGGAGGCCCCCGTTTGCTCTCCTCTGCAGCCCTCACAGGACACACACACACACACACACACACACATGCGCACTGTGCACCCACACACTTTATCACAACCTAACACATGTACACACGCATCAACACAGTGAGCGTACCCGCGGAGTAGACTTGCACAAACTTTTTTCACAAAGGTCCCCCCAGGCTGTGATGGATGGTGGCTGAGTGCTCCGCCTCCTGTTTCATACACATATAATCTCATTTGGGGCCACACGCCGGGGGCCTCACCGAAACAGGGCTAACAGAAGCAGTCAAGCTGTCCTCTTCCTCCCCTTCCCCTTCCCCGAGTCACATCCATTATCCTCCGCTGCTTAGCAAATATGTATGAGTGCTCCCTGTTAATAAAAAGGTAACGTCCGTGGATTGGAAAAGCACACAAAGCTTCCGGATGCATTATTTATCCTGGACCGGTTTTCTTAATGTGTCTCTTAAGCAGCCGTGAGATCTCTCAGCGCGTCTTAATATTTCAGCGGCTTCTTCGTACAAAAGGAGGGGAGGTCAAAGTCAAACGGGGGGGGGGGGGGGGGTTGTATGTGCAAAGAGAGAAAGAACAGGTGCATGTCTGTCTGAGACAAAAAAGAGTGGAGAATCAATGTGAACCTGAACCCAGGGTGAAGGTTGTACCTTATTAAATACGCTCCAATTACACAGGTGGACTTGTTAACCCCCCCCCCCCCCCCCATCAACATCACAGTGTCGAGAAAAACCCTCGCCTGCATTTAATTGTCAGCTAACGTGAAAACATAGAACAAAATGTTTGTCCTCATTCAGAGATCAAAATCAAACTCCTTCTGTTGTGTTGTAATGTGAGCGTCTCTCTCTGTGTGTTCTTTGTTTTCACAGCCGACCGGTCTGGGTGTGCGTGTTCAATCTCAGGGCACGTGAATTCCTCCCTTTGAACCCTTTCGGAGGTGGACACGCTAACCTTCGCCTCTCGTCCTCACCTGACGTCTCTCAGCGCTCGACTGTAACCACACACCTGGAGCCTGTTGTTTGCTTAACTGATGTCAAGCAGCCAAATGTTTTATTTTGAAAAGCCACCGTCTTTAGAATGAGATAAACTTCAACAGAAAACGTTGTGTGTGGTTAAACGGAGAACAAGCGGTGACATAATATGATAAGTGAATTCAAAGGGAGAGAGCGTTTCAGGAGTTTTACTCTGTTTTGCCTTCATGCTAATTTCACGTATTGATATGTTTTCTTTTGTGCTTCTTTTAGCTCTAACGTCTGTTTGAAGCAGATAAAACACCAAAGATCCACATTATACAGAGTCAGAACATCCAGCCGGGCTTCTTCTCTCAGACTGGGAGGCCACAGGAGGCCAGGGAGCCGTTGTGGCCGTCGATTCTCGCGCCGCGGTATCGGTGGTTGTATTTATAACCTTTAATAAACGAGTTCATTTCGCAATAAGGAGCTTGGCTGCCAGAGCAAAAGGTGGCACTCAGGGATAAATGATGGACCAATGTGTCTGGCTTTCATGACACTTATTCTCATCTTCACGAAGGCCGCGGGGGTGACACCGCGGCGTGGACCCCTTGACGGGGGGGGGGGGGCACGGACCCCGCTGGCAGTTCCCTTGACATCCTGCACCGGTGTGAGCAACGCTGACAGCGAGTGATTCATCTGATTCATCACAACGTTTCCGCCACAGTGAGGGAGTGAAAAGATAGAGACACACACACACACACACAAACAGATAAACCCTAAACAGAAACTTTGTTCATCAGAGAATCCGTTGGAAACAAGCAGGAAATGCAAAGAGCCCCTCCACCACATGTTTGAAATTTGAATCCACATCAACGGGAAAAAAAACGGCTGTGTGACCATTTTATTGCAAAAACAACAACAACAAAAAATCACTTTATCATGGAACCGACTGACAGTTGCAGTGTCACAGTAAACAAATGGCTCATATTCCTTCCTGGTTACCCCCCCACCCCCCACCCCCTCCATCCTCCTCCTTTCATCTACTGTCTGTGTCTTTCAACATGTTATTCCGTGGCTTCTACAGATTTAATTCCATCGTGAGCATTTGTTTTCCATCGGCACATTTAACGTACATACAGAAGAGATAAAAGAAGACAAACTGAAATACAGTACATACACTCCACGCCCCCCCCCCCCCCAGCCCCATAAGTAGCGTCCTCTATATTAACATATTAAGCAGGAACCGTGGAATCCAGCTCCAGCCACATCCCTGACTCTCTCACTCACTCAATCTCCTCCATTTCTGCCATCGTATCAGGTAAATCTAATCCTGAGATTAGTAATTGCTTGAGAGCAAATGCATTCAAATCACCAAAACCAAATTATAGCAGAAAACGCCGCCCGCTGCAGAAAAAAAAAGCCCGCTGCTGGTATTACTGTGCACTCTCCGTCCTTTCATTTTCCTTCCAGAGCATAAACAACAAAACAGAAGCCTAAGCAGCCATATTGAATTAAGCCCGTAATGGATCCCAAACAAATTTTCGATAAAATTAGCCACAGTCGGCGGTACGCGGCCCAACACAAAAGACGAGCGCTAATGACAATGTGGCGATAAACAAACCAGCTCATTGCACATAATCTCATTTCTTACTAAAACACAAGATTTCCAGATTGTGTTTATTTATGTTTTAACCCTTTGCCATCCGAAAGCTGGATATCTGTAAAGCTTGATTCTAAAGTTTGCTCTCTTCATGTGATCATCAGCTCCTCGCTTGTTTGACTTTCTCAAACACAGATGAGCAAATAAACATTCAGTTTCTCTGCTTGCTGCAAAAGTGAGCCGGCTGGAATCATGGAGGGTGACCAAACACGTTTAAGCTCATGTGGCACCTCTTATCGAGTAATTATCTTATCGAGCTCGATGAGTGACTGACTGCCACGACAATTTCACAGATAGAATCACACGAGCGGCATCGGGGGACTTTGGTGGCTGCAAATCCCAAGACAGGTGCAGAGGGCGGAGGCACGGCTGCTTAATCCGGTGCACACCAACCGAAAAGCACCTGAAGTGTTGGGGTCACTCCGGCTCTGCAGGTTTAAACTGGGTCAGTTGTGGCTTTTCATTGGTGTTTAGGCAGCTACAGTTTGTAGGGTTGAAACAAATTAGGCTCCAGGCAAAGTAGCACATTTCCATATTGGTTTCCTGATCTGCCCTTCGAAACCTGCAGGACAATCAAATCTTATGTTTTGGCTACAATCGCCAACCAGGTGACTCCCATTTGCATGTGGATATTGACCGGGAGGGAGGGGGGGGGGTGTGTTTGCCCTATGCAAATCAGGTGTTTTGAGGCCGAGGTTGTAGCTACGAGGCGGCGCAGGAGGAACAGCTGGCCAGAGCACGGGAGGTGAACACAGAGGGCTAAGTTAAGGGCAATGTCCAGTTATGCTTGCTGCATCAAACCCCCGAGGCAAAATAACCAGGTACAAGTTCACAGACTGTGGGGGGGGGGGGTGCTGGTGCTTTGCCTGCCCTGAGGGCCTGTGCTCCTCCCTGGGCACGGAACACAAGCTGCCGAGGCTCGCGGCTGATTAAAAGTGATCCACCTGGGCACCGGCGGCGCTTTGAAGTGCCGTGATAAAACAAACGCCTGATGGCTCGTGATGACACGGCGGCTAAGTGACTCCCTGCCGTCGGCCGGGCGGCGTTTATTTTCTCTGGCACCGGATGGAACAGACGCTACTGCCATAAGTAATAACGTTAAGTGTGCTGTTAAGTGCAACACACTACTCATCAGGCTTCAGATGCAAACGGTGGGCACAGGTATGTTAAAAGAAGATGAACCAAGATTAATATGGTAAAAAAAATATGGTACAAAATATGAATAACACAAGTTGCAATGAATTAAGCAGGAGCCAGAGGTCAGCGGATCCCCGTGTTTCAGCCGAATCAGATTTTTGGAAATGAATCATTAAGATTAATTGCCTGAGGTGTTGTGTGTGCTAAGTAGTTGTGATGTTTTGAATAGTGTAATAGTGCGATTCTTTTTTTAAAGTCTGACTCCTTACACTTCTTACACTGTGGGTGGAATGGAGTCTCATTTAGGAGTTGTCTAATAGCTGCTTTACACTGTGATGACCAACGGGGGAAAGAAACACAACAATATCGTTGGTTGTGGCTTTACATCACCGGATCATCAGCATCGGTCACCATCTTTTCTAAACTCGTCTCAATCACTGTTCAAGTGTCTGAGGGGCTTAGAGGAAAATCCTCAGCTCGCCAATAAACAACCTCTGTTCCCTGGTTACCTGCCGGAGCAGGTTGCCTGAGCAGTTATTGGAAGATTAGACGGGTGAGGACTGAAGAAGCCAGAACCTGATACCTCAGAGATTACACTCAGCCCTCTTCTCTCTCTCCCTCCCTCTCTCTCTCTCTCCCCCTCCCGGTCTCTCTCTTTCCACCCGACCCCGAGTCCCTTGTGAAACAGTGGGGGCCATTCTCTACACCGCTAACAGGGCCGTCTTTCTTGTGCCTGTCTCTATCTCTTCCCACAGAAGGATAAAAAGGAGAGGGATTGTGGGTGTGGGTGCGGACATGTATGTTGTGTGTGTGTGTGTGTGTGTGTGAGAAAAGAACACACACAATGACAAATACCCCTTATCAGCACGTGTCGTAAATCTTAAAATGGATTCAACCTCATTTGTGGCTAAATGCGATTCAACAAAAAAAGTCAAAATCTAAAAATAAACTGAATGATGCAACTAAATCTCAAAGAAGGAAAAATGCTGTTACCTACTTTCAAAACAGCAGAAATACAAAAAAACATATTGATGTTATTCCTTCACATTTTCTTCTACTGATTAAATTCCCTTTACTGAGGCACACAAGTGTCCTTGAGTGTTTTGTTTTGCCTTTAGCTTTAGTGGCACTTACCTGACGACATGAATATTTTAGATGCTGCACGACCGCTTCACTACTTAATCCACTACAGAGGCTGTTTAATGCCATAATTGAAGCACCTGAACACACACCTTCTCTTCAATCAGCTCTCTTGTGCCGCCATTAAATCACGCTCGGTTCAGCCCTACTGAATCAACAGCCAGTCTTTACCGAGCCCGTGGGACGTAAGAGGTAATTTAAATATCAGCTAGTTATTGTATATTAAAGAGCTAACAGGCCACAACACGCAGCAACCACGGACGACAGTTCCCAGTCAGCCACTACACACTTTCATTAGAATTTAAGTATTCAAACAAAGTGCCCCCAAATCACAGGATAACACTCTTCATGGTCAGTGCAGACTGAGTTTTGTCTGAGACGCTGGATTCTAACAAATGCACAGTCCATAAAAGTTACTGCAGCTTTAATGTGGAGAGTAAATAAATAATTATATAAGTGGAGCATAGTGACACACAATACATGCTGCTGCCGCAGCAGCAAATAGAGTGCCCTTTTAATTATGCACGAGACATCGGAAGGCAACAGCACTCCTCACACCCTGGGAAGCAGCTCAGTGAATACACCATATTAGAAGCTGTTAGGGAAGAGAGAGGAAGAGGGGAAGTGAAATGATTTGAGAGGAGACATAGCAAGAGGCTGGAGAGAGAGGTATATATAGAGAGAGGAGATTAAAAAAGAAACCACTGCAAGAAAAAAAGAAAAAAGACATACAGGAGCATTGTGAGGGGCAAGATGTGGTGGAGGCTGAAAAACACCGAGAGGAAAAGGAAAGACAGCAGGACAGAGAGGCACTCAGGGATGTACTACACAGGGCCAGAGGAGAGTTTGAAGGTGGTGGGGGGGGGACAGAATATAAAAGACACAAAGATATCTAGAGGAAAACTAAAAAAACAGAGAGTGAAAAGAAAGAAACAGTCCAGAATTCTAAAGGAAGTAGCTGCTGACACCAAGTAAAAGAAGGAAATCAATAATTCATTAGAGCGCCGTAGAAATCACATTAAACAACAGTGTTCTGCTTCCGGGGGAAAACGCAGATCAGCTGACTTCATGTTTATGCATGAACTTGTTTTAGTCGCTGTGGCACCTGAAAGTGCAAAAACTAAATAAAATAAACTGCAGCCGAATTGTTACAAAGCCTGATCTGATGAAAGAGCACATTTCCTCGAATTTGAATGCCACACTGTGCCACCTACACAGAACAGGAGTATAACAGATGAGAGAGAAAGAGAGAGAGAGGGGGAGGGGGGGTGCAGGTGGAGGCAGGTGGAGGATGGCAGAACACATTAAATACGAAGAAAAAAAGATAAGGGAGTAAAAGAAAACCGAGGCTTAATATGGGAGGTGATATAAAGATGTCAGATTTCACTGCTGGGTCAATGAATTGATGCAGAGCCTGAAGTGCAGAAGAATGTTAATGTGACTTCCTGGCCAGATGTTCCCACTCAGGCAGAGACTGTAAAAAAAACTGACTCACACACCTTACAAAGCCATGTTTGTTCTGCGTTCAACCTACGACTACCTTTCTCTCCTTTTCTGCTTTTGTTATTTCTCTCCCCCCCCCCCCCCCCCCCCCCCCTCCTCCCCTCCCTCTTTCTTGAGAAGAAAAGGTGGCCTTGTCAGGGCAGGGCCTGACATGGCTAAGTGTGGCCAGAGCCCTGCCACACTCCCCCTCTGGGATAGAACAGCTGCAAACCAAACCCTTATGTGAGCAGTCGGGAACAGTCGCACACATCTCTGCCTCAACACACGCCACGCGACGACAGTGACAAAGTTTGGACCTGTTTTGGTCGAGTGGTAACACAAAAAAAAACCCTTCCGTGGCTAATCGGAACCTGACTCTTCCCCTTTTCAATATTACATGTGAATGGCACTCCGAGCCACAACAGATCAATACCGCTAACTTGACACACATTAGCACCATAAAGGCGACAAGACTACTGAGACTAGCCCTGTCAGAAAGCATTATGGTAGAGAGAACACTGAGAGGAAGAAACAGAAGACATTTAAGAGTAGTGAAGGGAAGGGGAGGGGGGGAGGGAGGACATTTCTTCTTACCTGTTTGTTGTACTTGTTGATGGTTTGACTGCTGTACTCGGAGCAGTGGTCAGATCCAAGGGAAATGTTATCTCCGGTGCCAACGAAGGTGTTGGCCGGGGGCAGGTCCTGAACGGCCTGGTGCTTTTTCCCAGCTGTCGGCGACTGCGGGTGAAGCTGGACAGTGGGGAGCGGCGAACTGGACTTGTAGTGCCGGGCCAGATCGGGGCTCCCGGGCCCTCCGTTGACCGAGCGGTAGCGGCCCATGCCCGGACTGTCGGACAGCTTCTCGTTGACGCCGTCGTAGCGCTGCCCGTTGGGTTTGGAGGCCTCCACGGTGACGATGCTGCTGTAGAGCGGCTGTTTAGATTTCAGTTTCTTCTTGTCCTTCTTGGGCTTCTTGGACTTGTCGTGCTGCTGTGGCGTAAAAAAGTCCTCGTGGTCTTTTTTGCCGGCCTCGTAGCCGTTCTTGTTCTTGGGACGGCAATAGCGGGCCATGACCACCACAAGGATGATGAGGATGACTGTCATGATGCCGGAGACGACTCCGATCACGATGCTCAAACGCTGTTTGCTCAGGTCATAGTTGGGGTCACCGGCGATGTTTGTGTTGAGAGACGTGCTCAGGCTCTTTGCCACCTGGGCCTCCACGACTGTAGAGTTATAAAGAGTCTCATTGACGAACACGTGAACCAGTGTGGTGGTGGTCTGTGAAGGCTGCCCCCTGTCGCTCACCTGCACCACCAGTCTGTGGAGGCCATAGTGCTTCACTTCCAGCTTCCCCACCAGTGAAATAACCCCAAAACTGCCATTAATCTCAAACAGCTTAAAGGGGTTTCCCCCAATGATGCCATAGCTCAGTTCCGCATTGATGCCGGTGTCAGTGTCGGTGGCTATGACTGTTCTGACCACTGTACCGATGTTACTGGAGGGGGGGAGAAGGGTGTAGGAGCTGTTTACGGGGAAAGTGACCATGGGTGCATTGTCATTATCATCCATGACAAAGAGAGAAACCGTGGCGGTGGCGGATCTGGGGGGATCACCGCCATCCACAGCTTTGACTCGGAAGGTGTACGTCGTCTTCTGCTCTCTGTCAAAGGACAGGGTGGAGAAAATAGTCCCAGTGTCGTTTTCAATAGAAAAGATCTCCTCCTCCTCTTCAATGAAAAGACTCATCTCTGCATTCCGGCCTTTATCTGCATCGATGACTGTGACCATGCCCACGGGGCTGTTGGGCTCAAGGTTCTCTTTGACATAGAAGGTGAACACATCCTGCATGAACTTTGGCTCGTTGTCATTCTTATCGGCCACAAGGACGACCACTGTAGCGGAGCCCTGAAGGGTGTTTACGCCCTTATCTTTGGCTATCACTTTGAATTCGTAGCGCTCCGTTTGCTCCCTGTCCAGGATGATGTTGACTCGGATGTCTCCGCTGTCTGCGTCGATGGAGAAAATCCCATTTACTGATGAGTCGAGGGAATAGGCAATTTCAGCGTTCTTCCCACTATCTGCGTCTATGGCTGCCACTGTTGTCACCCTCTCGCCAGGGGCATTGTTCTCTGGGAATGACACCTCAACGACGCTCTGGCTAAAGATAGGGGGGTTGTCATTAGTGTCCCCGACTTTGACGATAACAGAGTTATTACTCGCCAGACTCGGGCTTCCAGAGTCCACAGCCACTATCACCACATTGTATTCCTGTGTGGCCTCGTAGTCCAGCGGTGCAGACGTGTGCAGGAAATATTTCTTTTTATTCTGCTCCCCCTCCATTTCACTGGCTGGTTTGAGCTGGAAGGGCACATCCCCCACCACTGTGCAGGTCACAATCCCATTTTCCCCCTGGTCACGGTCTGACACCTGCACTAAGGCGATGGGTGTGTCCACCACCACGTCCTCAGCCACATTTGCCACGCCGTCTTTTAAGAAAATGCGTCCAATTTTCCGTATCTCTATGGCAGGGACGTTGTCGTTCTCATCCCTAATGTTCAGCACCACGGTGGCCTTGTCCATTTTGGGCGGCTGGCCTCGGTCACGGGCCATTACCGTGAACCTCAGTTGGCTCACTTCTTCACGGTCAATGCGGTGCAGCACACTCAGCCACCCCGTGCTCTCATCCAACCTCAGCAGCCTCCTCACCGACTCCGTGGCTGCCCCGAACACATACTCGATTTGACCGTTGACCCCCACGTCTGCGTCCGCCGCCTTGAGCTGGAGGATGGGGGCCCCCGGGGAGCTGTTCTCCGGCAGGTCCGCCTCGTACACGCTCTTCTCGAACCGGGGGTTGTTGTCGTTCACGTCCGTTATCATCACCCTGAGAATGGCCTGCGAGGAGCGAGGGGGGTCTCCTCCGTCCCTGACGCGCAGCGTGAGCTCATAGGAGTCTCTCTGCTCCCGGTCCAGGGCCCCTTTAATGATGAGCTGGGGCTGCTTCTCTCCGTCGGTGGTGTCAGCCACCTGCAGTTCAAACACGCTGCTCCTGCTCGCTCCTTCATCGAACCTCCTCTTCCCCGGGTACGAGTCCCCGTTGGAGCCCAGGCGCCTCGAGTTCTCCCCGTTGTCCTGGATGAGCTCGTATCTCTCTATTCCGTTTCTGCCAAAATCCCTGTCTGTGGCGGTGGGCAGCAGATACAGGGTTCCGATGGGTCGGTTCTCCTCCACGGACAGCGTGAGGACAGGGGACGGGAACGACGGGGTGTTGTCGTTGATGTCTAATATGATGACTTTCCCCTCGAACAGGTCGACCCAGCTCTGGGCTGGTCCGATGACTGACACCTCGAAATCTATAAAACACTCGTTCTCATCGAATATCATCTGGCACTGCTGCAGCTTCTCGCGGTCTATCCGCCGCTCGTTGGTGCTCAGCTCACCTGTGATGTTGTCTATTTTGAAGAAATCGGAGCCGGACTCCAGCGTGAACGTGACCTCCCCGGACCCGGCGACGATGCCCAGGTCGGCGGCGACGTTTCCCACCCTGACATCGGCGGGTCCCTCCTCGGCCAAGCGGTACCGGAGCACTTGCTTGGCGGCGGGCTGATTCACGAGCTGCAGGATGAGCAGGCAATAGAGCAAATAGTCCACTGCACCAGTAGTCCTCATGGCTCCGCTTTTAAAGATAAATGTCCCGAAAAATTAAAAAAAGAATGTAATCACTGGTGGAAAGTCCGGAATGTCGTTTTTCATTCAGAGCGAAGCCCTCGGTTTGCGCAAAGACTTCATCCTCCGGTCGACTTCCGACATCGCTCCTGCTGCAGTGAAAAGCAGCAAGTGCACGGGCTTCCCTCTCTCCTCTGCCTCTTCCACCTCCGGAGCTGGATTGCTCTTTTCTTGTGTTGGTAAAAGAAAGACCGCAATGGTGTTGAAAAAGAGGAAAAAACCACACACTCACACACGCGCACACACTGTCTCTCTCACACACACACACAGACACACGCACCAGGGAGGCTCCGTGCGTCCTGGACGGTGCCACGAACGGGCCTGGGTGGATTTTATGCGCGTAAAAGCCCAAATGTCACATCACCAGAAAGTGGCATCGGTTCCGCGTCTCGCCGTTTTACGCACAGTCTGTGGTAATAATCTCTTTTTTCCTGTACGGCTGAGGCTGCAGAATATTCCTCCTCTCCGATGATATGTCCACGAATGTCAGAGGATCATCTAAATGCCCGCGCGTGCAGTTTCACAAACTCATCAACTCTCCGATCTCCGAGGACGTGGATGTGAAATCACCTGTCCGGCTTCCTCTATCCCTCCTCTCTCTCTCTCTCTCTGTGTGTCTCTCTTACACCTCCGAGTCACTTGCAGCCAACAGGGCTTGTATAGTTCTCTCTCCTGTCTTTTTCTCTTTTTGCGATCCAACTCCACAACGCACAAAAAAAGCGAGATTCAGGGTTGCGTTTTTTTCCAAAACCAAAAATACAAAAACTTGAGAAAAATGTAAATCCGCTGTAGTTCTTGTTTTCAGACGTCGGTTGAATTCCTCAGTGCGTCCGGTAGTTTCTGCCTGTTCCGTCACCTGCAGACGCGCCGCATGTGTTGGCAGCCCCTATCTGCAGCACTGTGAGAGGGATCCACAAATGATATTGCAGTCTCTCTCTGCCTCTACCTCCCTCTCTCCCTCTCTCGCTCTCTCTCTCTCTCTCTCTCGCTCTCTTTCTCTCTCCACCCCCTCCGGTTCCTTCTCACCCAGCAGCAGCAGCAGCAGCGCACTTAAACAGAGTCCGACTTTAGTGTTGATCGCCGGGTCCTGAGGCCGGCAGTCATTATTTTGACCAGAAATAAGAGAGCGGGTGTAAAGATGATATGACTCGTGTCCACCGGTAAAACAAGGGGGACGTGGCTCGGGGATTTGCACAGCGCAGTTCGGCTGCTTCACATTTATGACCCGTGGATGTGGCGAGATGCACAGTAAAAAAAAAAACAATTTCATGTCTTTTCCCTTGAAAAAAGCCAACGTGGTGTTATTACATTCTGCAGCTTGCGCTACGTGGAGCGATGCTGCCGCTGCTGCATGAGATTCCGTGTGTGGCACATTCACTGTGCAACTTTTACGCGTACGATACGAGAGCTCCTCCAAATGTGTGTCCAGCAGCGCACGGCACGCAGCGTCTGCAGGACGGAGGAGTCGGGACGGGCACGGCTGTGTGCGCAGTGCTGCGGTTCCCCCCATGGTCAACACTATAACATGTGTGCGTGTGGTCGCCGGTGGCTTCGCTCTGTGGCGCAGCAGCAGCGGGCTCGACGTCTCTCAGCCCGTGCGTCTCGCCGTGCCTCCACTCAACATCCAGGAACCTGTTAAGACTCTGGATTCATGTTTTATTATAAAGATGAATAAAATGCAGAGATCACCCCCCCTTTACGCACCCCCTCCATCCTTTATCCCAGCATTTGGTTTCCTTACGCGGCCACTGCGCAAACCCAACTCCCTGTGTCCACAGCTGCCCTCCAATTGCGTGCGTGTGTGTGCGTGTGTGATGGGTACAGTATTGAGCAAACATCCCCGTGATGCACGGCGGACATTCTGCACACATTCTTCTAAGGAGTGCACACACAGCACAGAGGAGGCAACTGAGCACTTTTGCGGTGCGTGCGTGGATTCATCACGATCCCGCAACACGTATTTTTGCACATGTTAAGTGTCACATAAAATAGTGCTTTTAAATGCGACTGCGGGAGCATATTTCCTTCCCTGTAATCTGGGTCTGGGGATTCGGGTGTAATACTGGGAGAGTGCGGCGCGTAATGTGTGTGTGTCTATGAAATTATACAGTAAACGACTGTAATGAGTGAGTGAAGGAGTGGGAGAAGAGGAGGAGGAGGAGGAGGAGAGGGAGCCGGTCTCAGCAGCTGCATCTCTCTCAGATGACGGACTGAATTCCTGCAGAGGCCGTATCCTTGCTTACTAGCGCCCTCTATCGTCACATTAAAATCAGAACCCTTCCAATCGGTTGGAGTGCAGCAGAGATGAAGTGAATCCAAAGATGATGGCTTATCAAGGTTATCATCCAGCTAAAGCTGATTATTGTGTCTTATATTTATCTTTAATGTAAACTAGTTATATACATAATAAGAGTTGAATATAGGAGGAGTATGTGTGTATTCATATGCTACTCAGAATGTGTATGATTGTAAAGAGACATCATCACAAATCAAATTATAATAATTATTGTCATAGCAGCATGATACACATGATTGTGGTTATTACAGGAAATGTTCTAGGCGAATTGAAACAATATATTTAATATAACTGATAAGGGAAAAGGGTTAATTAATATATATAAACTCATTGTTTTGCCGTAAAACTGTCAAAGATGCATTAACAGTATAGTTACCAACATAAGACATGAAAAACTGCAAAGGATCAGAAACGAATACTGGCATGTAGTTTTAAAGAGCTTCAGCAAATACAGGTTTGTATCTAGATAGTTAACCCATGATTCCCACAGTGTGTGTTTAACTAAAAAAACTCCTCAAAAGACCAAAAAGAACTTTCCTGAGTGACTGGATCAAACCAGAGTACACCAGCATCACCAGTAATGACCCCATGTGTCCCAGGGCCTCCGCGATAACTACGCGCCGAATGGAGCTGAGCGTGAAGGCGATTTCTGAGGTGGTGTGTTTACTATCAGGAGCATAAAGATCAAGGCTCAGAAATCATCAGTGAAAATCATTACGCTAGTTGTGTGCGGCATCGATCTCGAGCTCCGAAGTGGATGAGTGGTTTAAAATGAGCCGCGGCTCTCGATGCCTTTCACAAAGACCTCATCAGTGGAAACGAGATGTTTTGAAAACGAGATGTTCCCTAAAAAAAAGAGAAAAAAGTGATTCATACTCCCACACAATGACTGAGAGCAGAAAATTAAAACAAATTTCTGATAAGAGATGATACACCCCCCCCCTCCCTCTGTCTGTGCCCAAAAAGTAAATTTCTGACTGAATCTTTTCCTTGTTAATACATATCATGCAAATATGAGGTAATGGGCGGAAAAGCAAAATGGCTCTGACTTCCGAAACACACTTAAAACAATTTCTTCACAATCATTTTGCTCATGCATAGACAATCGAGAAGGTGTCGATGAAATGTGGGGAGAGAAAATGAAAAAAAGGTGAGATGATTGCACGGTCTGCTGAATTAATGGTTTCCAATTCTATAAACACAATAAGAGCAGGGGAAGTCTGCCTGTCCCGTTTATGTTAGTTACTGCTTATTATTGTGCTGTGACACTGAGTTGCAATTATTGTTGGATGTCAACAATGAAAGTTCATGTCTGCTGTCCGGCGCTGGGGAGGACAGTCGTATTGAAATGACTGATTGCACAGTTGAGACCAGAAACTCCCTTATGGTCACGACAGGTTGACACATTCCACCGGTACCCAAGTCTTTGTCTTCCTCATCGTCAATCACGCAATTATATAACAACTCCAGAACACATGATAATAAATCGATCTGCTACCTTACAGCCACGTCTCACTGTAGCCGGTGAGCCAGATGTGTTGCCACTGCCAAACTAACACCAGGCTTCATGTGCAGTGTTGCCAGATGGGGAATGTTGCATCTCCAGCAACATTTAATAGTCCAAATATGGGTAGATGTTATCATTTAATACGATTTATTTGTAATCGTGCCAAGTTTCTGCACAACCTGCTAGTATCCAGCTTATTATCACAACTGTGGAGTGCAAAAAGTGCCAATATGCTGCCACAGTGTGAACATGTATACTGGTTTGGCCACAGCTCCACCGAGAACCGTGTGAGACCCATCACCGAACAACCAAGAAAACGACGCAGCCAAGTCTTAGACTAAATGTTCACACACTGGTCTGCTGCAGGTTTTTGTTATTTGTTGTGTTATTTGACCTTTTTTTTGTGTGGTCCACGTCCCATCCACTAACATGGAGGAGGCAAAGGGTATGTACAACCTTTCCACTAGCTCTATAATCCTTAAAATACATCATATTGTGACATCCATCAATATAGCTATGGATCTGGATTTATATCAACACTTCTATCAACACTTCTATCTGTGACTCATACGGTTCAGCTCCACCACAGCAGCAGGTGACGTGACCTGACGTCACACCCCCACGTCACACTAATGAGCCCACCTGGCGGTGACAGCTCGCGCTGTGTTTCCTCTGCCACGCGCTTCAAATGAGGTCACGTGTTTAAAGTTAGATGAAAGTGTGATTATTTTCTATCCGGGTCTCTTTGTATCCGCCATGTTTGAACAGCTGGAAGGAGACAGAGTCCTCCTCCGCGTCTCCAGGAGTTGGTTCCGGAGCGCGCACCTGTTCCAGCTCCAGATGCACACGCACACACGGTTTCTACCCGGCAATGGGGAAACTGGTTTATGTAAAGAAAACACTGGAGGAGTCCGAACACGTGTCTGCACAGGAACAGGAAACATCTGCAGCCAGGTGAGATTGGATTTATTTAAATATTAGACTCTATGTGCGGGTGCGTGCGCGAGGAGGGAGACAGGTGATGTGCACGTGCGTGCGTGTGTGTGTGTGTGTGTGTGTAGCAGACACGTGTTGTGGTCATGAGTTGGATGTAAAGAGTGAAACTAAAGCTGCATAATGAATTTGTTGGGAGTTTTGGTTTGTTGTAGTCAGGGCGGTTCCAGCTTGTATGGTAGCCTCCCACCCATATAGTGTGTGTGTGTGTGTGTGTGTGTGTGTGTGTGTGTGTGTGTGTGTGTGTGTGTGTGTGTGTGTGTGTGTGTGTGTGTGTGTGTGTGTGTGTGTGTGTGTGTGTGTGTGTGTGTGTGTGTGTTTATAATGCACTATCATAACACCACAAATCCTTTATTGTGCATTATACACTAATAGAGCATAACACTTGTAATGAAGGGAGACTATTCATTCAACTGTTGCACTTTTAACAAGAAACACCAGTTGAATTGCACAGCGGCCATGTTAACCCTGGGGGCCTTCATCCCCAGCAAGATGTGGCTCCCGACCATCACATCTAAATCCACCGTACTGGTTGTAGTTGTTTTACTTGTCTGTGGTTTTGTTGGTTGAATTTCAATTGGTTTGAGCCCAACTACCCAGAGGTTATGTGGGTAACTTTGTGCCAAATAATTATCATAGATCTTAATGGAAGTTTTGCCTTTTGATTTGATCATATGAAAAACCTCTGGAACCGATAAAGGAAATTTTTTCTCGGGTTGCAACATGAGAGAAATGTGTGCTAACGAAAGACCCTTATGTTTTACCATATGTGTTTTGGTTAATTAGCCATATGCTATATATGTAGCAGTGTTTCAGTCACACTTTTATGGATCATCAAAATCCATATGGCAGCAGCGCACAGCTCTCAAGGTCAATGCCACAGGCTCTGCTGGAATAAAACGTTCCCATGACAAATGTTGCAGTTCAGAAGTAGCATCCTGGATAGTTGTTTTTGAATTCAGAGCACGCAGTCGGACTCTGCTGTAGATGTGATGGTACAACGCACAGAAGCACAGACCAGGAGGAGAGGAGGAAAGAGCTGGAAGTGTTTGACTATATTTACCTGTTTGACATCTAAACTGGTGCTTAGTCACACGCACCTTAGTCACACACACAAGCTGTAAGACTGGAATTAGCTTTAAACCGAAAGGACAGAGGTAAATTGGAGTAGACAAGGTGTGGCTTGGAGTTTTCTTCATGACTGAACTTACACCTAATTCCATTTGTCTCCGAGGTCTGTGCGACACGACCACGATTTCCCTTCCCTCTCTGTTGCTCTGTTGCCGTGTCTTGACACCTCGAAGATAATTTGCAGGTTTCCTTTTTTATTTGAATGCAGGTGATTTGGCCGCCATTGACCTCTTTCACATGTTCTCGCTCGGCTGCGAGAACCCGCGTTCACACGGTGTGATTGCGAGTCGCTCCTTTTGTCGCTGGAAAGAAAAAATATATATAAATAAGAAAGAACCCTGCTAATTGGCAACCGGAGGTGTTGCAGCTACCACGATGTTAGCAGTTTGTCTGCCAGCCATCAGATATATTTCTGTCTGTTTTCTAAAGGGATCATTTGAAGTGACACACACACATTGACAGATTCACTTTGAAATGATTCAGGTTTCAAAGTATTGTGCGAAGATGAAAAACAGAAATAGAGAGATACAGTTGCATTAAAGCAGATATTGAACAAATGAATTGAGCCACCTTATGATAGAATGTTGTTACAATTGGCATACCGGGAGTTGACACTGATTTCCGTAGAGATGTCGCCTGAAAATAAAGGAGGGGAACATTTTCTAATGAAGTTGGACCATGAAACAAAAGGAGTCTATTTTGTTGGCTCGGATTGTTTTGATAAAAGTGAGAAAATATGTTTTCAAGCTGTTTTCAGACATGTTCTTCACATGCGGAAGGCAAACTGGCTGGATCTAATATTCCAGGACGTTTCCTCAGTATAAAGACCAGAGCAGGAGAACATTCAAGTGAGGGCTGGTGACTGAGTAGAGCTGCAGGAGCTGCAACATGAATTTGACAGCCCATTGACACCAGCATCCACCATAAGCTCTGGATTCTCGTCTTTCCGAGTTGAATCTATGTTGTTGTCTTCTACGTGTGCTGGCACCCCTTATAATCCTGAGATATTTGTATTTTTCCTCTCTCGTTCACTATTCTCGTATTTTCTGTAGGAAAATACAACTTATGCATTCTTTCTTCCCAAGTGTAACAATATGCACCTTTGCCGATGCAGGAGCTTGAATTGATTCACACCTCCGATGCCCATGTGCAGGTCTCCCCTCGTGAGACACCTCTGTCCCCAGCTGAGCCCGTCCCTGTGTGCTCTCCGGCTGCACGGCCTCGGGAGAGAAATACAACCATTCATCAGGAATGTGTAAAAAGTCGGGGCCGATGGCGGGCGGGCAGCGAGCCAGGCCGCTCTTCTCCTCTGCAGCTCTTTGTAGTGCCGCCCGAGAGGTAATATGTCACCCATCCTCCACTTTGAACGGCAGGGAGCAACATCAACAAGGAGTGACTCAACAGCACAGAGAAGAAGAAGCGTCCAGCACCGCGGCGGCACAGCTCAGCCAGCCCTCTTTCTCTCCAACTCCCTCTGGCGAGTTACTATTTTGAGACTCCCGAAGCCTTGTTCTGCCGTCTCCCTCAGGGATTTGTGCGAACTGCTGAAGAGATCACAATGCACAATAGAATTGCTTTAGAAAGTTTCAATATGCCCGGATCATTCAAGTAGTCACAGGGGGTAAAATGGATGGCGCCACGCTTTAAATATGAAAAGGAAACCGGTGTGTCTTGTTCTCATTCACGAAATACGAATATAAAACCCAGTGAGAGCTGTTCCGTCGTATTTGCCATTGATTTGATACCAAGCTGGTTGGGTTTGCAATATTAATCGGCATGTCCCTGGGTATACTCTGGATCCGGAGGGTGTCTCTGGCTCCAAATGTGACGAAAAGCTCACTCGGGAAAGAACACAGGCTGAGGCCAGTGTCGTCATATTGAGAATTCACACACGTGAGTCATGCCAACGATGTAAAGGACCAAGAAACAAGGATTTCCGAGATGATGGAAGGAATTATTGAATTGCACAGGCCTGTCAGTCACATTCAGTGATCTACATGGGTAATAATTCATAATTAATGTGACTTTGGTTGAAGTAGATATCAATTTCTTTTAGGTGTGATATTGTTGGGCTTGACTTGTAATCAATTACTTGTTTTATATCACAATTTGCGAATGTGGTTACTTTTCTTATTGTTTGTGAGCAAAAGTAATAAGTTACAATACCTTTTGCCAATATGATCTTAGTGATAGTCCTTCTGTAGCTATACTATTATACCTCAAATTTAAATTGTAATCCATTACACGACTCATTATTTAGCATTTAATTACTGCAAAGAAATAAAACATCCTCTTTATAAAGGTTGCACTAAGCTATTTTTTTTTCAACATTTTTTATTTTAATTAATTATTTATTCAATTATAGATATGTAAATATGTATTGCTTTGTCACTCCATTGTTCTCATTGTATTTACTTTATCATTTCTGTTGTTTATTATGTCACTGACCTGGGGTTTCACTCTGTAATCATGAGCTCTCAGAGGAACTGAGCGTCTATCATGTCCCATCAGTACAAGGGGCATATACATTGTGAGCATTAGTCCCCCCCCCCCCTACACAGTCACAACTGAATCACTGACACCAGTGACACGAGGGACACCCTCCTTTCAAAAGACCCTCACACTTCAAAAGCTGCCCCTCTCAAAGCGGCCATTCACAGGCCTCCTTCAATGGGATGAGGGCGGCGGCCGAGGCAGCTAATGAATGGATTGATTTTTGGAGCGAATGTGTTCCGAGGCGACTTGTATTGTGATAATACCAGTGTCAACACTCTGTGCAGAGAAAGAGCCTTGAAAATCGGACACTTGAAAGCGGCATGGGGCACAAAGACCCACGCTAATTCCTCACCCCCGACCGACCCGCCCCATAAGGACGGGGAACACCACCCCAGCTGGGAGCGTGCATCACTGGCCACATTATTAGGAAATGTCGAGGGGGAAATACCCCTTCCTTTTCTGGTGACCCAAAAATGGCAGAGCATACTAAATCTCAGCCCTGTGTCAATGGCTGCCTGTTGTTTGCATGCATTAGAGGGAATACAGCCATTCTGCTTTGTGACACCCGGTTTGTGTCACAGATTGCTCCCCTCCTCATCCTCAGCTGCCTTGCCAAGGGTAGTCATTTCCAATGCACCGCTACTACTTGAGTGCAACCTCTATGTTTATACGTGTGTGTTGGTGTGTGTGTGTGTGTGTGTGTGTATGTGTGTGTTTGCCTGTCTGTCTGGTCTGCGGGTGTGTTTATCTGTTTATGAACAGCGTCGGAGTGTTTGTGTGCACTGTCCCACTGTTTGGGCGGAAAAATAAGAAGACACCTGCTCGGCGATTCGGAGCTGGCTGTCAAAAACAGGAAAGAAAAGTGTGGTGGTGGGAGGAAGGGGAGGAAAAAAACAAAAACACCCAGGCAGCCCGAGATATATCTATTCTGGCTCCCCGCTTCCCTCAAGCTGCCGGTAGGAGACTTCAAAATGGCTCCACTCCCTGCCACAGAGTGGGCTCTACCCTGTCAAAATGTCTTTGAATGGAAGATACAGACTGAAAAGTTTCCTCCTTTCTCTCTCTCTCTCTCTTCGTCAGTGTTTTTTCTCTCCTGCTCTCTCATTCCCCCCTCCCTCCCCCCCATCTCCCCTCATGTCCATCCTTCATCGCACACAGAAAGGGCATCTCATCCTCTCCGGTGAAGCTCTCATTGAATGCTACCTTTGCTCTGAGAAAAACACTGTCTTCCTCTCTTCCTCTCTCTCTCTCTCTTCCTCGCTGGAGCGCCGCCAGAGCTCTCTGTCTCGGTGAGGTATCTGCCAGTCACTCAGAAGTCCATTCTTCACTGGAACATGATGTCTATCTCCTGGGTCCTGTCTGTAGAACAGTGAAGGTCTCGGTAGCTTTTTGTCGGGAGCGATTATCATCTGTGAAGCCGACAGAATTGCAAACAAACCCAAAGTGAATAGAATTAGTACGCCGAGGTCAAATAACTGGGGGGGGGGGACATTTTTAACTCTAATGTGATAGTTCAGCATCTCACGGCCTTCAAGGCTTTACTGTAGAGGTGGGAAATACCCCACGACCCTCCAAGGGATAAGGGCAATGGATGGATGGAGGAAATGTTAGGCATTGATCCTCTCATTCAATTAATCACAGACTGTACAAAGATGGACGACATGTCTCCACTTACTCGGACTATCCAGAAGTTGAGCCAAAATATTGTGAATGGAGACGCTGCCATCTTGTCATTTGGAGTCAGTAGTGATCGGGGGATGTAGTTGTCAGTGTCAGCTGTCAATCATGACCTTTCTAATCTAATTAAACTAATTAAGATCCAAACTTAAAATGAACAAAATCCCACATCAGTCTTGTAAGAACTATGTACAATAAAGGAGTGATGACCTATACTGCAGTCAGCCACTAGGGGGCGATACAAAACGCTCGGGCATCACTTCTGGGGAGCAGTCATGTCGTCCCTCTTTTAAATACAGTCCATGCTTGTCAGTGTTGGATGGGGTCGAGGAACCGCCTGTCCACGTTGACGTCTTCCACATGCCACATAGCATGAGGTCACTAAAGGGTCAGCTTAATGTCACGGGCAAATAAGAAGAGAATAATGTTTAACTGACATTCTAAATATCATTACCTAGTTTGGCACATCCATCATTTAGGAGACCAATGAGCCTTCATTTCATGGTATGGATACTTGAGAAATCTAGGGGGCCAAATCCTGTCCCTGAGGTGTCCTACATTTATGGCTAATCTAATACTTCTCTATGACAATGTCTAAAAAAGCCATTCTGCCCGGGCTCCCTCTCATTATTTCAGGTGGTTTCTCTGTGGCCAGAAGGAACTACCTAATGGCCATTTTTATTTGATAATTGGTTATCTTGACATTTCAAACCGTCTCCATAATTTGTTCGTCTCTTTTGTGAGCGGCTCGTTAATTAGAGAGTGTCTATGCTTAGCTCATCATTTCCGAAAAGGATTCGAGGTCATCGTGGAATTACACGGTTGGCATTCTTCAGAGACGTTCGTTAAAAATGGCACTTTCGCCCCGGCCCTGCCTAAAGTGAGGACTTGAGAGAATCTGATAACCCCGGCCCCCCCGGAGGACTGGCCACCGAAAGGATATTAATGTCCGAGGGCCTGAGGAATTCAAGTGGCTCATTCATTCAAATGTGTGCATCTCTTCCTAGCTGCTGCTGCTGCTGTGAGATATAGTCTTGAGGACGAAGGGTGATATGTGCCCTGACAGTGGTGAGAAAGAGGGAGAGCCGTGTACGCTGAGTTAACTCCAAAGGGGGGGAAGAAGTAAATGTCCTTGTGAAAGTCTGGAGATGAGTGATGCCTCGGACTAAGCCTTCAATCTCTCCACAATGCTCATCTCAGTAATAATTCATTCGGCATCCTCAGAAATGGAAAATATTGATTTTCCAAT
>NC_084968.1:11215277-11446117 GCF_949316205.1 Platichthys flesus
ATTAGCACACTTGGCTAGATAACAGGGTCGGCGGGGGGGGGGGGGGCCTTCACTGCATGATTGTACTCGACCATTCCACTGTCTTGTTCCTCCGCTGGCCAGGGAGTACTTCAGTTCATTGGAGTCAGTGATTGGATGCACCCTGGACCCCCCCCCATCCACCCTCCCTGAGAGATCCCAGGGCCCGATGCTCTCTCCCTCTCTCTCTCTCTCCACTTGACTGAGTGTTTTGCTGTTGGTTTTGAAGGCGAGTTAAAAGCAGGCGGCACGGTGCGACCGGGAAAGGGTCCGCCGCGGAATGGATCTCAACTCGGGTGGTATACATAGATGAAAGAACTGATGGAGGTCGCATTTCTAAAAAAAAGAAGAAGAAGGGAAGCTGAGGTTTTTCCTCGTCCAATAAAGAATCTCACAGTGAAGCACACACACACACACACTCTCTCTCTACGCTTCAACCCATCTCCATGCTTTTCCAAAGACACAATCTTTCACCTAATGGCATTTGTAAGAGCAGAGGAGGCTGATTCCCACATTTGACTTCTTTTCAGCTGTTGTTTGGTAGGGGGGGGGGGGGGGGGGGGAGTCAGGATGCTCTCACCATTTCAAAGTTTTCTCAACTGCCTCTTTTTCTTTGGGAAAGTCTCTCACTCGGGATCGACACATGACTCATCGACTTTCTTCCTCTCAAGTCAGAGGAGCACTCGGAGCGTGTCCCGGTTCCATTCGAAAGGTTTCCACAAACATCTCATGGTCATCTGACTCGATATACTTCCACTCCTTGTTCCGGGCTGAGCCGTCGTAAACAGTGCCCCCATTGAGAGGCAAACTTATCTGACAAAAAAAAAAAAGAAGAAGAAGGCCGGGGACTGGATGCAGCCACATTCCTTCAGTCGTGTTCATTAGTTGCACACTCGCTGTGATGCATGCTGGGGGATGTTGGCCGGGCTTGGCCGACCACTCGAGCACTAAGCGCGCCAACAGATGTAGCGTAGCCTCTCCAAACAGAGGGGATCAGACTCACTCAGACTTGGCCAGGAGTCCGGGGAGTTGCCGGAGGAGGAAGAGGAGAGGAGAAATGGATAGTCGGGCGAGAAGAGGGGGGGGGGGACAACAAGGAGATGGGTAGAGACAGAGACGGAGAGACAGAGAAGAGGCTGGAGGATAAAGACAGACAAACAGAGGGGGGGGGGGGGGGGGCGGGAGACGGGTTGTTCCCCAGAGGCATCACTCTTGGTGTCTCACTCCACTGGTCCTTATAATGTGTGACGCTCAGGAGATTGACAGACTGTGTAAAAATCAGCCCACAGGAGAAAACAACAACACAAGTCAGACACATGAAAAACCACAACTCGACTGAGCTCGTGCCGAGGAGACACTGCGGTTGGGGGGGTTGGGGGGGGGGGCAGGGGGTTGGATGGACAGCAGCCCTGTTTGATGTAACCTTTTACACACTGTGGGAAGGTTTGCTGAGCGTATTGTGGTCCCGTGGTTCCCCGAGCACATTTACATGGATTTGAACCTGTGAGCTTTTCCATTAGGAAACACTCGTGTCAAAGGGTGACGACCAAATATTTGTTTTATTTCTCTTATGTAGTGCAATGCAAAAAGAGCTACTCCTTAATTTATGCCCCTGCTAGATAAAACAACCATTATGATAAATATATAATTTATTTATTTAAAGTTTAAATTGAGATCTCATTGCACTTTCACTCCTTAACCACCGGGGTACCTGAGAAATCCTCTCTTCCTTAAGTAAATTAAAAAAAATGGACAAATCATATATTTCTTTTATTTCTATATTTATTCTGTTTCTATTTCAGCTTCTGCTTATTCTGGTACCAAGCCAAAGGACTCATTACTGCTCAACACCAACCACAAGGGGCAGCCATGAGCCCACTCCATAATATACAATAAATATATAAAACTAGGACAAGCCAATTTGTCTTTTTGGCCAGGACAATGCCTCCTCTTGTCCCTGTGTCATTTGTCAATGCTTTGATCAGATCAAATGAGATTCCATCCTCTTCAACTATCTGCAGGACTAGGGACTAGACACTAGATTTTAATTTTGGTGGACCAACCCTTTCAGATATAATTCACCATCCATTATGATTTGGTTTACTTCCTCTTGTGTCTCATTACCTTGTCCCTACAAACTGCGAAGAGGGACAGAAGGCAGGATAAGCCCCGTTTCATGAGGCTGTACCTTCTCCTATCTCCCCACTAGACCTCCAGATGATGTAGCTCCATATCAGCCAGCAAGATGCCCCCCCCGCCACAGTCCAACGTTCTCACATCCTCTCGCCCATGTCCTTGACTTGTGTGAACAGGGTTTCCCCCAGCACTATCTTGTTAAGGCGGCCGCCTTAACAAGACTAGGGCCCCGCCTTGACTACCAATGTACTGAAAAAAATATTGGTGATTGGTCCGCTAACGCCAGCATTTCGGAATGGAAACTTCCTGTTCCATTCCCTACATCACAATAAACCAAAATCACAACTACGACTCTATAATTCGTGTGACAAGTGTGTTAAGCCAGCAGCGTTGTCCGGCTGACGGTGGCTGGTTAGAGCACTTACGGCACGTGTGTACGGTCACATACTGTTATAACGAACTTTCATAACGTGGCTAGCGGGCTAACCACCATGCTAACTGCGGTGGGAACAGCGCAAAAACCCGCTGACTTTAATCCCACGGCTCATGACACTCTTTCTCAAACACCGTCAGGTTAGAAGCAAACACTTTAGATCGATACTAACTAACGGTAGTAGTTAGTATCGGGTGTCCCTGCTGACTGTGTGTGGAAGCTGGGGGGAAGCTAGCTGCCTCCGTGTAGCTTCAAGCTGTTGCAGCTGTTGAATTAGCAACGCAGTTTGGAAACAAGACCGGGGAACCGCTGCGTTAAGACACGATAACATAAGCATTATGACCCGCTGGGTGTCACTTTATTCAGCAAAAACTGTCGCGTCATCAACATCCTTTTTCTGTTAGCTGCCATCGTTCACTGTGTGTGAGGAGCCGGGAGGACGTAAATAAACCAGCGTGGACTTCTTCTATATACCTCATGAGGTAGGCTTCTCTAAGCTCGACTTCAGTTGCGCCATCTACTGTTCTGGCGGTGAATTGTTTTCACAACAAAAAGGCTCGTAGAACTATAAATCAAAAAGGGTCTGTCCGCTCCGTCCGTCCGTCAGTCCGCAACGGACTCGGAGTAGCATACATTGGCCTTAAGCTGCGTAAATGTCTAGTAATATCTCGATTTTAATTGGTCCATGAATGATATGTAACGTAAAGGCTTATGTGGCATACCATTTACGTAAAAAAGGCACAAAGAATGATGCTTATTTGCGTACATGTTAAATCATACAGAATCAGGTGCGCATGCGCGAAAACTTTTTTTTTCTTGCCGTCCACAATGAATAGGCGGTTAATTTGAACGGAATCCGACATCACAAACTGTCATCTTCAGAGGCAGCTTGATTTTTCTTAAAAACCGGCTTAAACCCTATTTTGTAGTGTCTGCATGTTTTCCACAACATTTGTACCTACTGTTGTTTATTTATATTGAAATAAACAGTTGTTTATTTCATTCATGCGTACTGGCATCTTTGAGCAAAATACCCCCAAAAATTTTCGCCGCGCCGCTACGCGCCGCGCCAACAGCACCGCCACCTGCTTACCACCTTGACTGACAGATTTACTGGGGGAAACACTGGTGAAGATATATAATTGACAGCAGAAAGGGGAGCGTTCCATTCACAAGTATCTCTCAGCTTGACCTTCAGCGATGATGGAGTGAAAGAAGCCGAATGAAGATGAATGACGGGCACAGTCAAACACTTTAACCCCCCCCTTGCCTGCCTGACTACCAGCTTTAACATGGCCATCATGGGCTAATCCTTATTTAGCAGGCGCCATCATCGGCATCGCACACATGGCCGGAGCTATTAATCAAGGTTGTGTGTGAGGAGCATTTATCAAACGCTGGCGTGGATGTGCACACGTACTGTATGTGTAGTGACCATTAGGACACAAGGCATGTTTTCTTTTGCGTGCTCGGGTCAATATGCACTCTGCATAACAATAGGTAGCTAATAAGATACTCGTGCATTCTTGTAAAGTCATTCTTTCAAGTGTTTTGACTGCGAAGCAACATAACTACCAAGCGTCTCATACTCAAAGAGCTTCCAATGCATTCACTTTAATTTCCTAGAATTAAAATTCCAGGTTCAAATTGGCCGAACCTTTCTATGACGCACAAAACGATGATAAGTATGTAATATATATACAAATGCAGTTTCTTTATGTTCCTCCATTTTATATTCAGACGCATGCTGTGCCCAGTAATCTGTGTCTGCTGTGAGGAAAAGCCAATTTCCACTAAATGTTTCCCCCCCCCCTGGTGTTAGAAAGGTTACATATTAACGTGGGTAAAGCTGATGCAAAATACAATGTGCGCTTGTGTGTGAAATCCTGAAGTTTTTGTATAGTTCTGGTCTTGACTTTTTTGGGTATTGACCAAACTAATAAACCATTTGTAGATCATAGCATCACTTGTGGCTATATTGTCATTTATTTCTTAATTTGTTCCTTCATGCACATCCAATGCTTTGTGTACTATATATTTCATTATTGAGTCCTTGTGTGTGTGTGTGTGTGTGTGTGTGTGTGTGTGTGTGTGTGTGTGTGTGTGTGTGTGTGTGTGTGTGTGTGTGTGTGTGTGTGTGTGTGTGTGTGTGTGTGTGTGTGTGTGTGTGTGTGTGTGTGTGTGTGTGTTTATTCTGGTCACAGCTTCTCCCTATTTTCTGACCTTGTCCCATTTATTGATAATGAACATAATATTTCTCACAATTTGTCCCTCACTGAAGTATAGACCCAGTACTGGAGTAAACCTGAGGCCCCTGGGCAGTTGCCTGTTTGCTGTTAATCCTGCCAAGCAGCTGTTTAATCTGCTGCTAAACTCCAACACAATGCAGGTGAATGGAATTTAGTGTGAGACTGGAATAAGTACATTTAAAAAGCTTACATACAATGAATTTTTTTTAGGTTAACCGGGATTATCCACGCACTTTTTGCCGTTTTCCAAGAAGTGTTTTTTCTTTTTTTTGTTTCTCTTGAAGAACTAAACCACAACATTGTTCCTGGAAAGAAAAGTTACTATCAAGCTTTTTCAAATTGTAATTTCTCTTAATTCTTTCAGAGACTAAATCCCACTGTGACGGATGGGGGGGGGGGGGGGGGGCGGAAGTTTAGAGGCTCCAAAAACCAAAACTGCTTTCAAAGCCAGATACACCTGTGGTGAGTTAAAAATATGTTTCTCGATTCTTATGAGCGAAACCCTTGAATGCTTGTCATGTAACGCAGCGCTCATCACACCATAAGTGACACACACAGACACACACACACACACGAATTTGAATGTCTCATCACCACATGTGATGCATGTAAGTGTGACAAGTCCTCCGTCACGAATCCACAGCTTGTGACAACGCCGCCTTGAAGTCCTGTGTGGTGTCACCGCAATAACCACACACAACACCCACGTGCAGTCGGTGACACACACAAACACACACACGTGCCCGTTCAAGCGACTTGACTTTCCCGCACTGACCCACAGTTGTTGTGGAGCAGGAACGACAAACAAAGGGTGCGTTGTTGTTGCCCCCCCCCCCCCGCAGTCGCTGATCTGAGCTGGAAAATTGAGTTTATTTCCATCTGTATTAGCTGGCTGTGTTTGTTGATACATGATAGCGCTGCGTCTGAGGAGCTAAGCCTCCCTGAACACTGGAGAGCAGGGCCAATTACATCTCCCGGATTAAACGGCAAATCCAAGTCACAATGAGAGCCAATCACAAAGAGAGCTGAGTATCCTAGCAACCCCCACGGCAGCACTTGGATAGTTGTTTGGGCAAAAGTGCAGAGTGTTGTTGTTGTTGTTGTGATGGGAGAACATATAGATAAAGAGAAAACAAGGGGGGGAGGGAGGGAGGGAATGTGGTGACGACTATAAATGTGTACGGGAAAGACAAAGAGAAGCAGAAAAAAGAACAGAGAGAGAAAACCCAACAAGAAGAACACTGTGAAGTGGGTGAAGGGATAGAGCGAGGGAAGAAGATGCACTCACTGCAAAGAGAGAAGGAAAAGAGCAAGACGGACGGAAAAAGGAAAGAGCAAGAGGGAGACAGTGGAGAAAACATTGAGGGCTCGAGGAGGAATTAGGCAGCTTAGGGGGCATTATGTCAGTGTACATAGGATTTAGTGTATAAGTCTGGATTATGGCCTTTTGCTTTGATAGAGAATGCCACCTTATAGGCAGTGGAGCCGGGTTTTGTTCTTTCGGGCCGATATCAAAGAGGGCGCCCCGCTGCTCTCTGGAATGCACAGTCACAACGTGGGCACTCGATCCCTTTCACTGAGGAATTCAGATGGGATTTGTAACACCAGCCTCTCTGTTGCTTACTGTGTGGGGCCAAATGGACCATGGTGCACGATGGCAGGCCAACCCTGAGGGACAGGCAGGTGTATGGACGAGTTAATGGACACACACACAGGGCTGGGTGAGCCTCCTTCACAATTCATTTCATGGCTCTGTGTGAATGAGCTTCATTACTTTGTTAAGATGAGAAGAAAAAGTGCAGATAAGCAAAAGATGAACAATTACAAAGTCGAGGAAATGGAGTTTCAAATGATCCTCTTTCATAAAACCCTCCTCTTTAATTAGACTAGTCCATTTTCTAACTTTATACCATCGACTGTTTATAAAGATGGACGACGGGTCTCCACTTCCTCCCACTGTCGAGAAATGAAGTCAAGATATCCTGGATACAAACGGTGTCATCATTGGATGCAGGGTCCAGTGAATACGTGCGATCAACCAATTATGAGTCAGTCTCAAATGTCAATTATTGCATCAAGCTCAATAAAATTAAATCCAAGCTTATTTGAGAAATTAACATGTCAACAAACTCTAATTACAGAAACCATCTTTGGAAAGGTTTGACATTTGTTTTATGACTATTTAGTTTGGTCAATGTTCCAGTCACTAACATGGAGGAAGGTCAAGGTCACGCTTTGGCTTCACTTTTTGGGGAGCTGTCATGTCGTCCATCTTTATATACAGTGCAGGCTTTTCTACTTATACATTTTCCAAGGATTATTTTTACCAACACCAAGTATAATATGTTTTTGTCTGGGTTATTTCTTTCAGTAATGTAGGGTTACATTTAATTTCAGTAGATATAATTAAGATATTAAAATGTGTTTTTATTAGGGTACTATTGGGCCTTGGTGGAGTTATGCCCTCGAATGAGTTTGAAGAATGTTGTTTAACTATTCACGGTTCACATTTCCTCCTTTTCAAACCACATTAAGATTATGTAACAATGCACAGCACGTATTTGTACAGGCAGATTCCAAGCCCGCGCTGTATATCCTCGCACGCTGTGTTTGATCTATATAAAAATAACAGACTCCCTCTCATCCGTGCACACCCACGCACCTGTACACTCCAGAATTGCCACCATCCACTTTCCCTCTCGCGTGTGTTTATTGTCTGCCGCACGCAGGATACCGTGTGATTGGTCTGGAAAAATCCTACACAGTCCTCCCACACAGTAATGTGCTGTTTTGCACCGTGGAGCTCTCTTTCAGGTGCCTCAGCAAATAGGGCCATTGTGTGGAGTGCATTACCCAAAGGTTTTACTCCCATCACTCCCTAGTGGTTTGTGGCCCTCACTTTTCACTGGTGCATTCAGAAGCGCTGTGGCGTCGGGGGGGGCGAGGGGAAAAAGGTTTTAGGAGCTGGAAGTGGAAGTTTCAGAACCCTGTCGCTTTCTTTCATTGTAAAATAGCACTAAACACATTTCTCTTTTCTTTGCAAAATGATTAATAGCGAAAAAACTGAAATAAATTATGTGGCCAAAAACTAATTAAATAATCATTCTGATGCTTTTGCATGTTTTAGCCCATTAACTACTAATTATGCAGGCTACATTGTTGCCAGCGATTTTTCAAAAGCGAACCCGTGTTTTCAGAGCGATTTCATTTCCTTCAGGCGGCCACTGGATTCCATTTATATTAGTGCAGGATGGAAAATCACCTTGCAGAGGCAACGTGAGCCGACAAGCTGGATGATGCATCTGTGGGCCATTTTGAAAACAGAACCAAAACCATTAAGGGATATATACAGGTCTACATTTTATCACCTTTTTAAAATGGGTATGTTTAAGGAAATCATGGTTGATTTCATGCATATGGAGCAAATTCAACATCTAATTTCTGCTATATTTTTCTGAAATATCAGGTCCAGCTTCACTTACATTTACAAGTGTTTCCTCTATATACATTTAATACAACAGAATTTTCTGTGAAGCCCTTGATGTCCTCTTTGCTCTTGAGAAATGTCTGTTTACCCCCCCCCCCCCCTTCTCACACCACCGAGATGAACTCCTCCGCCCCTGACCTCAGTTCTTCCGTTGCCACTCAAAAGAGAGAAAGTCAAAACTCTCTGAAGTCCCCGAAAGGACTGGGGAAAGTTACAAGGGTGAAGATACCCCCCGAACAAGTCGCCCCATCATGCCATGACTCACACTCACAAAGCCCCTGAAGGCACTGAAGGCTCTGATGCCCCCCCCCCCCACCCTCCCTCCCTCCCATCACTCCCTCCTCCCTGTGTTTCTGTGTGTCGGCCCCACTCTGTCTTTTCTCAGCGCTGCATCTCGGTGTCAAATAGAGTCAGTGCCCGAGCCCCGGGCCCGAGGGAGTGGAGAGACAAGTCTGCCTCTCTGCACATCTCGCTGCTCTTCATCTCTCACCCGCACGTTGTTTGTCCCCCCCCCCCCCCCCCCTCTCTTCCAACACAACCAGAAGAAAAACCCTCATTTTAGACGGTTGCTTTCTGACATTCCTGACACCAGAGACGTGCATCGAGGAGGAAAGGCATCAGTCAAAAGGGCTGCTGGAAAACACAATAGACCTTTCACTGCGTCATTTCAATAATAATCAATATTCTTTGATATTTCAAAGCACAGGGGTTGATGGTGCGCGCTTAATTATTACTGCAGCCTGTTCCTGTGCATATACTGTAATGTGCTTTTCAATCTACAGTGGCAGCACTATTTTGGGATATGATGAACGGAGATTGTTTAATCAATATTAATGGTTTTCACCAGCTGTCCTCAGCTTCTTTTTCAAGGAATCCATCTGACAATGAATGAGAGCACACTGAAGGGAAGTGTGTGTCTGTGTGTCTGTGTGTGTGTGTGTGTGTGTGTGTCTGTGTGTGTGTAGGGATTTGTTAAGAGACAATAAAGAATGAGAGTGGGAGGGGAGGCAGGAAAAAATAGACATGGAGACAATTAGGAACAGCGAGTGTTAGAAGCAGTCAAGACACAGATTGAGAGTACAGCGAAGGAGTGGGAAAGAAAGAGAGTAAAAGTCCCTTGTGATTTATACAGTTATTATCTCTTGCACTTGTGGGTGTGAATGGGGGCTGTCATGCATGTCACCCAGGCAGGTCTCCTCTCCATGTGTTAGGTGTGGAGGGGAAAACGGGTCCATTCCCCCGGGGGCCCAAAAGTTTGGCATTAGAATTCCGCGCGGTAATGGGCCCCCATTTGCCGCTTGTCACCGCAAGATAGGTAGCTCCGTCCCCTGCCAGAGTCCCTCCAGCTGAGCGGGACCCCGTGGTCCTGTTGTGCTCAATGACCCCGCTCATTCTGTCTGTCGATTCCCTCGCCTTCCCCCCTTTTCTCTCTCTTTTTATTTCATCAGCTCCCTTCGAGCCGCCAGACGAACCAACAGCCTGCGACCGCATCCCATCTGAAAAGGTTCATTTGGTTATTCCTCTGCCACTAAATAGGGTTATTTCTCCATCTTCTCTCTCGAATGCACGAAAAAGCCGAGTGGTGCCGCGCAGGGTCGGTGAACTCCGGTCATCGCCCCATCTAATCCCACCTGGTCCGACGAGAGCTGTTATTTTTCCTGTTTCGCGCGGTCCTATTAGGGATCGTGATGGAACAGATGCCGCGGTGTATGCAGGCTAATGAGGTAGCAGAGTAAGGTGCAGAGTTCAGCCCGACTCTCCAGCGCCGAGACCGAGTTTTGTTTGGAGCCGTGCCCCCGGCGCCGCACCGCTCTGAGCAGAGGAGACGGGAGATCAGCGAGGTCCTGACCATTCGACAGCAGAGAATATTAATTTGAAATGGGTGGGGAGACAACTTTTTTTTGGGGGGCTTGGGGGAGGAGATGTGAAGGATTTAAAAGGGAAATCGAAAACTGTTAGGAAACTCAAAGGAACAGGCTAGATATCCCAGCCAGCTTGGCCTAACCAGAATAAGCTAAACAAACAGCCCAGCTCCTATTGGATCTAGACAGAAGAAAGATTTCTCTAAGTGTATATTCTGAGTTTTTAAATCTATAACCCACCCCAGCATTCTGGCAAGTTGAACACAGCAGCCTTGAATGAAGGTCTGATCAAGCTCTCGACTTTTTCCCGGTCTGAAATGGGTTGTATCTGAGCCAGGGTTCAGGATTCAGGGTTTTTGCAGGAAGCACCAAACCACACCGCCTGTAGTTGGTCCCTATCTTGCACGAGGTTCTCCACATCCTGCTTAGCACATCTCAAAAACCTGCTAGGAAAAGGTTAAATACACAACAAATGGCACACACACGATGTGCAAACACAATCCAACACATAAAAAACCCCTAAATATCTGCATCTGGTCTTTCCCTCTCCAACGAAAGCAGGAAGTCGTTCCTTCGCTCTCCTTAACACGAGAGTACATTTCATAATGTAAAAAAAATCCGATGACTGCCGGAGATCAATGGCTCATCAATATTGCATGGCTGATCATTAGTGCATGCTCCATAATGGCCCACCAGATGTTCGGTGAGAGCCTGATCCCTCACAGACACAATCAGTGTATTCATTGACATGTCGCCCTCGTTTTGTTCGAATTAGACTCTCTCTGTTCAAATGTGTACAATGCTGACACCCACCATATGCCTCAAGCACGGCGTCTGTAATCTGTTTGTTTTTTGCGCGTCCTCGTCTGCACCTTGCCTCAACTGGGTCACACAGCGAGGCAAAGAGAAGGGGGTGGGGGGGGAATCAAAGTTTGTGTCGCCGCCCGTGATCGCTGAGTTTAAAGATTAGCTGCTGATTGATGGATGCTCTGGCTGCTCTGTGTGAAGTGAGGCGAGCCACTAGTTGGGCCCCCGCTGCCTGGATCCGCCGGAGCGTAATACCAGGCGACAGCCAGCCTGGTGTTTGTAGCGCCAGCCAAGAGGGATTATGGTAGTAGGATTTAATAATCTGATTTTAATTAGCAGTTTAATACAGTGATCACGCCTCATTAGGGAAGTGGGGATGTGCGTGAGTGTGCTCGGAAGTACGAAGAAGGAGCAGAGAGGAGGAGGAAGGAATAGAGATGCTCGCAGGGAGGAGAAGCGTCACTGAGTAGAAACTGGGCTTTCCACGCCGTTACTTTCCTCTAATTAATCTCCATACGTGACATCGTTTTGACACGACATATAGAGTCTGTGCTACAGAAAGAAAGTGTTCGACGTGCTTTTTAATCCTAATACCGTGTATTCGATGTTTTATGGCTCCATCATCCTCAGCTGGCTGCCAGGATTCATCTGTTTGTGTGGAATCCCCCCCCTCCAGCCTTGCCATTGCATGCCACTTAAGGATTTAGAGTGAGTGTATCAAATCTGTGAATAGTCCTCGCTAGCACAGGATAAAAAGATTAAGCCATTTTAACCCCTAGGAAACCCGCTGCCCTTCTGGCTCTTGCCATCCAGGAATTAGTCTGGCTCCTCTGATTGCATCCGTCTCCTGGTGGAGGTGGTGCGGCGCGGCGGGGGGGCAGCCAGCAGGCCTGGCGCTCTACCAGAAAGTCGTATGGTTGGGGGTGAAAACAGGACCCTCTGTTTCTGTAATGGTGTAATGGAAGAGCAAAGGGGAGGTGGTCAGCTCCATTGGTCAGCTGGTGACACACCACTGCTCTCTTTCTCTCTTTCCCCTCCCTCGCTTCCTTTCTTTATCCTCATCCCACTCGTTGACTCACTCACGAGTTCCCTTTCCCCCTCTTCAGATCGCTGCCCCCCCCCGGTGCCAGTGGCCTGTCTATATGTGGTGAGACTCATTCAATCCACTTTCAATCCCCTGGGTTTAGTTCAGGGGCCGCGCTCATTTTGTCGGAGGCAGTTTGGACCACCTCTCTAACCCCCTCGTATCGCTCGCCCGCCTTTCTTCCCTCACATTCCAGCAGGTTTTGAAAAGGGAGGACGAAATAATGCACTTTATAAATCCTTCGAGGCATCGTGCAGAATAACAACCAGTCCTCGGCAGCACGGAAGCATCAGGGTGACACCGGTAAAGAGCAATAATGCTCCAATCTCCTTTATGTCTTGTGATTGTTCCATGCGTTCTGATGATTCAGAAATAATGCCCAAAATTCCAGCGAGAAAATCCCTCGAAAAGTGGAAAAGCATTTAGGTATTGACACATTGTATAGACACTGCAAACTGTGCAAAGCAGAAACATTGGAGTAAACCAGAAAAGAGCAGGCAAAGTAAAAACGTTAATACTCTAAAGAGTCCATTAAACCAGGGATACACAGGAATTAGGGCCAAGATTAGAGGGTAAACCGTGGTTCTGCACGGGAACTCAAAGCAAAGGCTGGCGACCAGAGGATAAGATCCCTCGCACCAGATGTTACTCATCTCTCATAACATGTTTGTGTCACTCAGACGCTCCCTCATGCCTTCACTTGATACCCGCAGATCCGTTGTTCTCCCTTTTCATAGGCCCTCTGGTATCTGCTGGATATAGAGCGGCTCTGTCACAATAAATCTGGATGGAGTGATGGATATGTGTCTGCTTTGGTCTCACGCTGACATCTGAGCGCCTGCAACAAAGAGAGCCGTGCTGTTCTTTTGCTCTGTCAGCAACTGAAATATGAAACATAATTTATACGCAAAGATCTAATGTATTAAAATGTCCGGATCTAAGTTATCTGTTTTGTTGACTTTACATTCTCCAAAATGTTTCCAACAAAGTTCAAATCCCAGATTTTAGTTGCATCATATTTATATTTTCCGTCTCTGCCATAACTTCCGGGGAAAACGCCGAAGGAGACAAGTTCACTTATTTGTGATCATGATTTGAACCTGAGGTGGTGAAGACGACAACTCCCATGATCCCACGCTGCTTAACAACCTCCTGCAACTAGGTCCCTTGTCATTGTATTGATTTAGAGACCCCTACTGTTTAATCGCAATATTATTTAAATCCCACCTGGATCCCAAAACCTCTAATCTTTTCATTCTTAAAGAAACAGACTATTTTACTTGTTTTCACTCAGGTCATGTGGCAGGAAGGCTCCTCCGATCCCAGTAGGAGTGGCATTGTTAAGTCCCAGCACCTCCCACTGTCGGCCAGCAGAGCTCGAGTCAAGAGGTGAGAACCTGGCTGTCTTTGCCGTGCCTCATTGAGCTTGCCTTTTAACACCACCTTAATTAGTTTTTACCCAGCCCCCAGCCGTGGGTGTCTGGTTATTTGGGCCCCGTGTCTCTCAGAGAATCGAACCTGTCTAGCAAACAGAAACAAACGGCCTTGCACGACTCCACTGGTTTTGTACGCATCCCGAGCCAGATTGCTTATTGAACAGCGGGCGTGACAGCTTAAAGGGGCCGTGGGGGGGGGGGGGGGTTGTGGCCTAGAGGAGGCTGGCAGATTCATGCCAAACACAATGTTCCAGGACACCTCTAAATTGTTTTCGTCATTGAAGTTGTCCCGTAATTAATCTGCCCGTACGTTTAATTAAAAAAAGAAAAGTTGAGGGCGTAATTGAAAGCAATGGCTGCCGTGTGAGTCGAGCCGGAGAACAATGTGAGGGGTAATGCATCGTGGCAGAGGGGGAACGTCACGTTAGTTAATCTGAAGTTGACCTCAGAGCAACTCGGGGGGGGGGGGGGGGGGGGGGGGGAAGGGACGGACCTGCAGATATCCAGCGAAATTGTTTAATGAAGCGATCGTCTGGATTTGTGCCTCTCATCCAAATCACGGCATATTTCCTGTTTAACTTTTTCCTGGACTCCTACACAGACCAAACGGCGCGCAGTCAGCTCAATTGCTAATGGCACGTCACGCTTGAGTTTGGGCACGCGGCCACTCTCAGCCCAAACAACATCTGTCACACGTGTGTGCAAGGAAGGGGAAACGAAGCAATTTCAGAAGTCATTTGAGTCGAGTCAGTGATGGTCCAGTGACAGTGTTGTGTGCTTGTTGTTGGGGGGGGGAGGCGAGTAGATGAGAAAGAACGACAAGTGGCAGGAAACACAAATAGCACTGGGTTGATTTCACTGCCATGGTTAGACTGGTCGACTGTTATGTCACGCACCACCTCGTGCACTGTTCGCCCCGTCATGGTAGAGAATTCACCGCTCACACTGTTTGTCTATAGATTCAACCGGTGTTTGTATATTCTCTCTTAATTTATACAAGTTGATTTCACATGTACTCCTCTCAAGTTCCTTTAAAAACACTCCAAAGGAAGGTCTCAGTTAATACAGACCTACATTTACACGGATTTATATAAATATATTTCCCATATCCATTGTATTTATGAACCTCATTAAAAATATGCGGGGAGAAATCCATTAATGTTATTAGAAACTATGACCTGATTTAACATACTGTTTGATTTTGGTTGATTGACAAAAGTAATATATCTTAATCTCATTACAACTCAAATATCTTTATTTTATCATTAATAAACTTCATTTTGTCGGCCTCTATCAATCTGCTTTGCCTCGGCTTAGTTTATATCAGTCAGGTTAATTCTGTCCTAGTATATTAAGGTGTTCCTCTGGGGTTTATCCTTGGACCGACTTTATTTGTGAAGATGGACGATCCTGCCCCCCCCCCCCCCCCCCCCCCCCCCCCACACTGTGCAAAATGAATCCCAAGGTATGTGACTTGTACTGCAGCCAACCACCAGAGGGCGATCAAAGTATTAGCTTCGCTTCTGGGGAGCTAATTGATCAATTACTTACTTATTATGTTAAGTTACAATTATTGATTTCAAGTTTAGCTGACTTACTTCACATAAGTCAGTGATTTAGATGTAGATATAGATTTTCACAGGAGAAAAATGACCCAACCAGAGCTAGCGATAGCATACACACGGTAACATACACCAGTCAGATGTTCAATACCTTTCAAATGGCAACTGCTTGCAAGCTTTTCAGCCATTAGCATCTGGTTAGCTTATGAAGCCTGTTACCGAAGTTGTTTTGGAGTCTCTCTTCCCCCTGCTGGACTAAAATAAACCTGATTTAGACGTTATGGAATCAAGGCAAACAATGATAACTACCTGTCCGCAGAGCTCTACAATCCAATTCAAGTGATGAGCTCATTCTGGGCTGGGCTGCAAGTGATTACTCTACGAATCAGCACAAAGAGAAATCGCATGAAACAATCTCGAGCATTCTAATGACCAAGCATTTACCATAACTCCCACATCCATGCAAACAGCCCCGGCACAAGCCATGCATCATTAAGATCAATTTTAAAGGAAGAGCATTCGCACAAAGGCAGGTTGAGGGATGGGGGGGGGGGGGGGGGGGGTTACCTGCACTTGCTCATGGGCTGTTAAGAGGATTGACTGGGAAATTAGTATAATTTCAAAAGCGCTGCATCATGCAAAGAAAGTAAAGTCCAGTGAGACAAACATATATTTCACATTGTCCCGGGCCCCATGCACAACCTGACTGGAACCTGAGGACTGAATGTGTGAGTTGAAGTGCATGTGACAGGCAATCTAATTACTGAACTAATGACTTTACTTATAGTTTGTCATCCTCGGTCTCTCTGCCTCTTTCAGACGTCTCTATCATCTGTTTGCTCAGCTGCTTATAGGACTTGCCTGACACTTGTGTGGCCTGAACACACACATACATGTTTGAGTGTGTGTCTGTGTGTGTGTGTGTTCCTCCTCCTCCGTGACACCGCCGTAGAGAAATATTGTGTCTTTATTTACCATTGTGTAATCAAGATGGTGGATGGGTCGAGTTTAATTAACCCAAGTCGGTGATAAATGTAAATGCCAAATGTCTGCCAGCGCTACGGCATAAAGCTTTTACGAGGTAGAGCCCTTTTCTCCGAGGGATATAAAGCAGTTCCGTGCTGACCCGCTGATTCTGGAATGGCCCACGGTTGGTAATGAACACTGTTATGAGACAGGGGAAAGCAATGGGGACTTTACATGCAAGTGATATGATTTCACAGATGAGATCCTGCAACACAGTTCTAACATTATCAGACCACGCCGCTGTGTTCCGATGTCACCTGTGTGGCTCGATCTACACCACAGCCCCCGACAGATAACAGTCTCGAGCTCGATGGCCTGGCAGCAGATGGGTGTGTTTACCACAACAGTGAAGTTCATTCCTGATGAAATGAGCCGGGTTAAGGTCTGAGTCATAGCCAGACGGCTGCTGCTGTGAACAAAACAGAAGGCCCGGGCACACCAGGATTTACGATGGCAAGATTTTTGCGGCAAAGTGAATTAATTCCGATGGAATTGCTGAGATCGGCGGAGCCACAAGGAGAAGAAATAAATCAGTGCGGGGAGTTCAACTTCGGTGAACTTTAACATGGATGTAAATCTGTGCCAATTGAAAGTCCTCTAGGCTGACCCTGAGAGTAAATGATTCTGGTGTGACGGACAGAATAGATATGTCTACATTTCTTTTGCCTTATTCAAAGCATAATAATAATCATTGTGACTTTTGAGATATTTTAATTTAGTCTTTGTGGACTTTAAGGGCAATACTTAACAAAGTGAGTTACTGGAAGTAGACCGGGAATCTGTAGTTCTGCTCTAACCCCAACGGAGCAATGCTGCTTTTCTGATGAGGTCATCGCCCTCAGATTTTAATAACAATAACTTTATTTATAGATCTCTTTACAAAATCCAATTCACAAAGTGCTTTACAGGGTCAGCAGAATAAAAACACACAGCTCATAAAATCATGAGCACAACAACAAATTAAGGAATCGCAAGTATTAAATGATAATATCATTTAAAAAGGAGAAGATGTGTAAGTCTTTTATATGAATTCTTAAAAATGCAATAGAAGTAAAGATCAGGAAAGTCTCTCTGATAAAAGTATATTTTAATAAGGGCTTAAAAAGAGATTCCCTGACTCAGCTGACCCAGATACAGCAGGCTAGCTGCTTCCAGACTGTGTGCTACGCTAAGTGAAATACTGTGTATTTAACGGACAGACACGATAATGGTGGTAAAAACTGCAGTTTTCACATAATCTGTTTCAAAGTCTTGCTTCACAAAATTTCATAAGATCTTTATTAATAATGAGGAATTAGCCTCTCCCTCAAACACTCTCCCCCGTGGACAGATTTGAATTATAGATCAAACTCACACATCTGGAGTGAAAGTCAAGAAAACCCATCGTCTCATGCAAAAAAAGGTGGATTTGCTTTCAGTGCACGTTTCCCAGCACAAATCTCAAAAAGATACCTGTTGATGCAACCCCTCCTCGTCTGTTAACTGAAAACTACCCATACCATCTATATACAGTATTCATAGGCTGCTATCAGGGGGAATTGACCCACATGTTCAACCTTGCAAAACCACGTCTGGACTGCGAGACCGATGTTTATCACGTCTGGAGTGAGGGGTTCATCTCCCTCATGCAGGTGGCTTCAGAGAGGTTTGGACTCGTACCGGTGCAAAGCATTTAGGGTAAAAACTGTGGTGCATGTCAGAGGTTCTCCTCATGTTCATAGGAGCAGTAGTGCTGTGGTAAGACGGCGGTTAGCAGGAGGCTGGTTGTGTACTTTCTCCACCTAATTGTTTTCAAATAATTTTTCAAAGTAATTATTTCCATCCTCCATCCCCTGGCTCCTATAAAAAAAAAATGGCCTGAGTGGCGAGGCGATAAAAGAGGAGGTGCTCCAAACTTGAGAATGAACGTCCTTCTGTCCCTCTCTCTCTCTATTGTTCGGTGATGAGAATTCGCAAAAAGAATTGTTGTCGTTTCTAACGGTTGGAAAATGGGACGGCTAAGTAGCCCCGGCTCAATCCTGCCTGATGAGTATTTTGCAGCGAGCTCCCATTTTGAACTTGTTCCGTGGCGTCGGGGGGGATTACGGTCGGGTCGTGTGGCTGCTGCAAGTTTGGTTCACGGTTGACTTGCGGTAACATTTTCCAGACACTGATAGACGCAGCCGCCAACCCGTGCTTCAGTTTATTCTCTCTTTCACTCCATCACTCACTCTCTCTTTCACTCACTCCCTCCCTCCCTCCCTCCCTCACACACACAAACACACAAACAGAGCTGCACAGTGCTAAAAGGATTATGATGATGATGATGGGTTGAGGGGGAAATTTGCAGGTTTCCAGCTGCTCTCATCACGCAGGCCCTCACACACCCTCACCTCCTGTGTGGAACTCAGGCCTGGCAGTGCACCGGGGCTCCACCCACACAAGCCTGGTGCTCCCCAGGTGGGCAGTGGCACAACAGAAACCTAAATATTAAAAACATGTATAGTTGACATTACAAACCCGTGTTGGCCTTGTGAATGCAGTGTCTACGGGACACAGGGAGGCAAGGTCTTTACATTTGTAAACAAACATTTACTTCAAAGAGGAACTGATTAGTTTTTAGTGGTCAAAGGTCAAAATGACTTCCTAAGAGACGGGTGGAAAAAATTAATGTGGACAGAAAATGCAGTGGCTGATGGAGGCACACAACCTAAGGGCGGTAATTCAGGTTGTGTTGTTGCAGAGGAATAAAACACATTAGCATACCGCCTGGTCATTTGTGTAATTGAATATCATTTCTACTTTAGCTTTGAAAAATCATCAAGTGGCTTGGAAAACAAATACTTGAAAAAACGCCACCGGGGGAAGGGGGGGGCGGGTTCAAGATGGTCAGCGCAACAGGACCAATTAATTAGCAGGAAGGTGTCATCCAGTCCGCGCTGGAGGGAGCGCTCCACTCGTTATGTTAACGAGAACCTGTGAAGCATTCTGGGTATGAATATTTCAGGGATGAATTGAAAAACAAAGAACAAGCAGATTGGATTCGCAAATATATATTATTGCAGTATTCCATAGTACATCACAGGTTCATGTATAATTCATGTAATTATGGCGATAATCTCTTTTTCGGATTCGAGTGCCGTCTCCCTCCGCCGTGTTGTCGTTTGCTGTTTAAGTATTTAACATGAGTCCATTTAAGCAAATTTGTAATCTCGTTGAATGTCACAATAAAAGCATTAAGTCCCCCCCCCCCTCCGAACTGTGGTAATAGGTGAGAACGTGTGGTTGAGGTTTCGTGCTGTTTTTATCTTGTTCTTCCTCTGCTTCCTCTCAGCCGCCTCACTTAAAGAAGCTTAACGACTCTCGGGGCCATTTCCACACCCACACTTGCCGCCGTACCTAAAATCAGTTTGTTAGGGAGGGGGGGGGGGGGGTTCAGGCAGTCGACCTACCTCCGGCTACTCCAGCTATTTTTACTTGCCAAGTGCTTGCCACTTCAAGACAGTCTCATCTGCAGTTTCTCTTGATGCCTCCCCGGTGCTGCTGTTTGATCAAGGCTTTGTCCCTTTAGATTTTATTGGTTTATACTGATGCGGGGGGGGAATGAATGAGAAACAGGCCTGTGAAAAGGTCAGGAGTCAAACGAAAGATATGAATATCTCCATCCTCTGTTTGCTGGGAGGATATTGCCCTGATATTTGGACTGTTTTTCTTGAATAATTCATGGTCGACTGTTGCCAGTCAAGTGGAAGGTGCACACAAACCGCTTATTGTCAATATGTTTAGTCCCTGAAGCCCACACCAGCGACTCACCAACTGGGAACTTAGTGGTTCCCATCAAGTTAACTATCGGACGATTTGGCCTTCGGAGAGTGGTCATCCATTTTTAGGCGTCCCCGTCTATCACGTCACGTCGGGGCCCAGTGGGAGCAGCTTTCGTTTTTCTGATAGAACCCTCCACACAAATAACGAAATTGATCCGTGTGCACCCTGCAGCCCTTCGAGAGTTGATGTACACGTTCTTCTCTTTCCACGTAGAGATATTAAACTGAGGATCTGGATTGAAACGTCAACGGTCTGTTTGAAAGCAAGAGGGCAAACGAGGTGACTGGGAGATGTATGATTCGTCAGTTCACTCTTGTCTTCTTGTCCGTCTCTCTCTCTCTCTCACGTTCGACTCTTTATCTCCCCTCCTTACCCTCCGATTAGATAATCATCTAAACCCCCCCCCCCCTTCTTTCCTTCAAGACCAAGAGGACTTCTCTCCGAACGCACAACTGGATCCGTGCCTCTATTTTCCAAACGAGACAAGACCACTTTTACTAGCTCAGAGGTCAATCTCACGGGGATCTGATTGGGCCGTAATTGAATTTGAGGGGTCATATCAAACCCACAGCAACCCCCCCCAACCCCCCCACCCCCACATCCCGCCCGACAGCCGCGATAACCTCAGGAGAAAGGAACAAGAGGAATACGAAGGCCAACTCCGTCAGGAGCGGCAGAGATTAAATCTAGCAGGTTGGCAGCGGAGGCCATTTACTGTATGTGTTTTGCTTCCACAGGGAGATTGCGTTAGATGCATTTGATAGCGATGCGTAGCTGAGGGGGAAAAAAGTTGAGATCCTAACTTCACGTGGAAGAAGCTTTCCGACGAGACGTGACCGATGGATCCTTAATGGTTTAACTGGGGCTGAAGCACGTTGAATCAATTCCCCTCCCTTCATTAAAGCAGGCGGCTGTCTCAGCTGATTACCAGACATGCCTACGTACTCGTGTTATCCCTCTAAAGCACAGGAAGTGATCTCAACATCACTTAGCGACTATCATCGGGGATGAGCTCAGAGGAGGGGGGGGGGGCAGCAGTTTGTTTATTATAACAGATGATCTTGACCACAGGACAGAAGTCTCCCCGTGTCCCTTTGCTCTTTATAAACCCAATGAATTAGATTTTTGTTTTTGTTTTTGCAAAAAGCCATTAACGATTCAAGCCGGTGCTTTAACCCTTTGTCCTTGTTTCGGGATCCACAAGTTACTCAGTGTTTATCAAATGGAGTTTGTTTCAAGGTGTGTGAGCACCTTTTCTAATTAAACATGCCTCCGTCAGAAAATAACATTTTTGCACTGCTGATGGATATCAGGAGCCTGTTGGGTATCGGGTTGTGGAGTTAATTCATTCCGAGGCTGGAATATATTTATTGGCTGCGTGGTTTAAAAAAAAAAGAATCCTAACATTTTAACCGGGAACTCGCTGCTCCTTTCATATTGAGCGACTCGTGTGTGGGAACCATTGTCTTGTGCTGTTGTGCCTCTCGAAAAGCTTCCCCTCCTGCATTAATGGACACGTGCACGTTTAAAAGCATTTCAATCAATGAGACTGAGTCTTCTAATGGGGGCCCCCGTTTCAGGAAGAGGAGCTGGAATGTATGTTTTCATTACAAGGACCAGATTGCAGTGTTCACTCAGCGCACTCAGCCCTGCACTGAAATGAGAGGTGCGCTGCAGGATCACTGAAGAGAGCAATGAGCTTCTCGGAGACAGACAATAGAGAGGATGGATGGATGCCGCCCCCCCCTTCCTGCGTCATTCCTTCTTTGATTCACCTGGAGGCAGATGATGCCGACGTCTTATACACCTGACGTCAGTGCATCTGATGAGTGGATTTAAGTAGATATGATGATTTGAAACTTACAAAGGCTCATTCAAGTTTATTCATTCTCTAAAGGAACAAAATACTTTATTTAAATTGTGATTTATCCAGTTTGACCTCATTTTTGTGACTTTATTTTCAAAAATCTTCTATAAACAATATGAAAATGAAAATTAAGGAAATTAAGGAAACTAAGGAATTTCTTTTTTTTATATTTTTGACCAGTTGTAACTTGGACTCAAAGATCAATTGATAAGGTTTCATTTGGCAAAGGTTAAAGGTCACAGTGACCTCATGAGTCTGGAAAAATGTATCTGGGGTATTAATTCTAGTATGAGTTTGGATTTTGAACTTGTGTGAGTTTCCTCTGTATCTGTCTTTCCATATGGTCTGTATCTTTGGTCCTGCAAACTTAAAACAGGACATGTGTTACGATATGACACTGTTAATGTGCTAATTGTGTCGTCACCTGGAAACATCCCAGTGAAATTAGCTACCGACACTGGTTTTCAGTGCTGGTGGGTAGGTACAGTAAGCGCTTCCTGCAGATCAGCAAAGTAAGAAAAGCAACAATCGCCCAAAGTATTTCCCTGCAGGCGATCACAAGCTCGGGTGGCAGCCATCAGATACTTTGACGAGAATAGAAGAGGTGTTGTTAATGACTCCGGTTTGAGGTGGCGTGAGAGAAGAGTGTGAGCGAGGTATAATTAATTCTTGATAGCGGCAAAGTGTCCAAGAGTGACAGCAGAATTCCTGCCGTCCTGCATCGTGGTGTGTGTGTGGTTGTGCGGTGTCAAAGGGTGTGTGTGTGTGTGTGTGTGTCTGTGATGATGTCGCTCGTGAAATGATTCAATATGTGTTAATAGCCAACACCTCTTTTCTCCCCCCCCCCCCCCCCTCTTTTACTTTGTAATTTGAAAACCTCTCCATTCGGTATAATCATAAGTGGACGAAGTTTCAATTTCCCCAACTTCCAGCAAATATAATTAATCAAACCAAATTGTGACACATTTAATAAACCTGATATTGCCTTTGGTAATGCACTTGAGCAAAAAAATTAATTACTCTTTCCTATTGTGCCATGGAAATACGGAAATAATTTAATTAGGGGCTAAGAGCCGTTGAGAAGCCTTTTGTTGCACCGGTCTGCAGGTTCGGGTGGCGCTCGTTATGTCATGCACATTAATCCACTTGTATTTACTCTCTGTTGATTTACAGAAAGAACTGTGCAGGCAAAGCTGAGCTCGGAAAATAAATAGGTTGCATGTAACATGTGGAGCATGACTGTTATATCCTGTGTATAACAAAACCGTCATTATGTGGCCACAGCCCTCTCTTTCTGTTTAGGGTTTACCAGATGTCTAAAGGCTCCGGCTTCATTCATCCTGAAACTAATGAACTGCATATGAACTAACTTTCAGATTTTTTGTTTTTGCTCCAGCTGCTTGTGCGTGACGGCGTTAATGTATTTGAATTCTTTCTGTGAAACTGTGCAAAAACAAAGTGTGTGGGTGAAAGGAGCCTTGCAGATTTTCCTTCAACTCTTTATTTGACTTGATTTGACTAAAAAGTCCTCAGACAAGGACCAGAGACAATATTTGTAAATTCAAATGGGCACAGTGTCTCCACTTCCTCCCACAATCAGGAAATTAGGCCGTAATGTCCTGAATACAAAAGCTGGCATCTTGTGGCAAAGAGATAACTTGGAATATAGGGGATGGAGCCTGGAAGCAAATTCACAGGCGCTCAACCAATCATGACTCGGTGAAATAACCAAACCTACAATAATTATGAATCATTCAAGCAAATCTTCAATGGCAAAATAACATCTTTGAGGAAAATATATTGAACAATTATTTAATGACATGGCAGAGGCTGGCTTTTATGACCTTCATTGCAGTGTGGCTGTCAAGTCATCCATCTTTATGTAAAGCACATGGTTCATTAGTGACCGGCTATGGGAGAAATTCATAACATGAATTTATAAAGCTAATCTTGCTATTGCTAGTTTTCATTTTGCCGAGGGACTTCGCATTCGTTCTGACCTGAGATGCCGGTGCTCTAGTGTGACACCTAGTGGCAGTATCTATATATATACACATAACCTCTGTATAACCCGAACATGCAGTTATTTCAAGTGCTGCCTTGATAAAAGTTGAGTAGATATATAGAAGTGTGTTTTATAAATACTCCCTATCCGTATCATTACCAATCCGAGACCTCCTGATATTTTATCTTGGCTCGGCAGCGGTTCAGACGCCGCTCCGTGTCGTCTGACGACGGCTTCCACCGGTAATGACGGTGAGTGTAGGCGATAGAAGCCGACACACACCGAACCAAAGGAGCTGTGAGAACCTGATCACACGTACTGTTACACCTACAAAGGTGCTTGTTTGCACCACAGTCATATTTTCAGATAACGTGTGTTTTCAGTGGAATATGATAATTCAATTCTTCGCTTTACAGGCGACACAGTGTTGGTACTCAGGAGAACAACATAACAGCAACGCTCACAATTATCATACATTATTGTACAGAAATATAATTTATGATAATTAACTTTCAAAGCCAACATGACATTTGGTTTGTTGCAGCTGACTTCGATATGTGGATCTTTTTGATGAAAGAGAATAAACCAACAAACACAACCTGTATATTGTTTTCCATTTATCACTTTAGAGCATAAATAAAAGCAGAGTTAATATTCAGTCCTTGTAGAATTTTAACCTTGTTTGCAACCAGCTTCCCATTTTATTCAACATAATAAAGAAACACAGGTCATCAACTCGTTATTAAAAGCTTCCCGAGCCGCGGCGTGTGTAAGTTAATTTCCACTCTGTGATGTTCACGTGCTCACATTAGCATTTTCTACCTTAATGTGCAAAGTGTAGATATGCCACCAGGGAGGTCGGTCATTAGTCATGTAGTAGAGGGGATATCTCACTTGTGGAGTTGTGCGTTGCTGAGTTTTCCTGCAGGCACTGTGGCCAGTGTGACCCTGCAAAAAAAAACATAACACAAACTGTAGCCTTTAACTAAATAGATTAATGAAACACACTTGACAATTTAAGGGTAATTTATGCTCTATGTTAGATTCGTATATGGAGCCCCCAGTCCTTTGTGTGCACGTCTTCAGATAAGAGAGAAATCGAGGGAAACGGAGAAGAAGAAGTCGTGGAGGGCAGCGTAGCTAATCGTTCAAGTGACAGCCGTAGGACACGAAGAAGAAATTCAAACAAAGGTGGACATTTTGAAGACTTTGTGAGTTGATATCTATATAATTATATTTGTTCGTGCTTAGGGGGCGTAATCAACCTTTTGTAATGTACCATGTTTGTTGCTGTCAGAAACTCTCCACTCCACGCTGCCCTCTAGTGGATGTATTGTTTAACAACCCTGCCAACGTAAAGGCCGTATGTGGGAAGTGATGCTTAAATTGTTTGACACACACATTTCTCTTTTTGTACGTAAAGGCAACTTAAATCAGCCTTAATTGTGGAAATTCAAATTGTTAAACATTTCTAAACGATAATATACAGTTTGACAGTATATTTATATCAAATTGAATAAGCTACTTTATAGATTTAATTAGCAGTAGAGGGGAAAAAGCTGGTGTTTCCTCTTCTTCCATAATGTCATCACACATGCTTTGCATCTCCATTTTTCCATTACGTGTCCTCGGGACGTGTTTTGTCTTCTTTTTTTTTTTAACTCTGTCCACATTTGAAATGTCATGTCCTTGGAAACATCAGCAAATCTACTGCATTGTTCTTTACTGTTTCCAAAAATGGGTTTTTCTGATGACATCTTGTTTTGAAAGAGCCAAACAAACTCGAGATGACAAACGCGAGCCCCGTTCGTTTCAACAGCCAAACAATATTTGTCAAATAGAAGGTAGAGAACAATCAGCTCCAGATGAAATGTTGTTGTTGGATGCTTTCATTTTAAGCTACTTCAACATTAATCAAAGTTGGCCCCTGGAAGGATGGCGCTTTCCTCCTGTTTCTATATTTTACATTTAAGAAATCCACAAAAGAACAGATTGGAGGTTCAGACAACAACAGATATGTGCCTGGAGATTTATGGATGTTTAAACTGAATGAGATCCACGCGCACATCACAAGGTGACGCGGCTCTGAACAGTGATTTGACTGAACTGACTCACCGTGCAAAGTCATCACTGGGGAGAGCAGACGAAGGCAGATGTCATGCTTTTCTGATCCAGCATCTAAACCGTGTCTTCCAGCGAACATGCACTTGTGTCGCACACTTCTTTCAGAACTCTGGGTTTCATCTGTTCGACAGCAGGGAATTAATCTGATAGAAATCTTATTCTGTGGACTAATACGGAGCAGATTAGGAAAAGTGAGTTCATCTGCACTGTGATGTGTGTGGGAGTGCAGGAAGGGGGGGGGGGACAGAGATGTTCAGAGTCTGTGTGTGTGTGTGCACTAGAGTAAAACCTCACACAGAGCACAGTTGGGGTCTCATTCTGCCTCACCAGCTCACTAGCACCCCCTACTGCTATGCCACTGAAGCCTAGTGGCAGCAGGCTGATTTCAATGCTCTTCAATGCATCAATGTGTGTGTGTGTGTGTGTGTGTGTGTGTGTGTGTGTGTGCGCACATGTGGTCCAAGTATAGATGAGAGCCTCAAACCCTGCAGGGGTGCAGACATGGTCGCTGGGCTCGTTGTTGAATGTAAACAGTTTTCTCTTCTGCAATGTTCAACACTTTTCCCTTTACCTTTCTTACTGTGCTAAAACATGAACCTGCACGATTAAGCATTGATAGACTAGTTTGTGGCAAATACACGATTACACATCATTTGGTGCATTTTAGTTCATTGATCGAGGTGTTGAAGTCAATATTGTCCTGAGCTGTAAGTCACGTGAATGGCTGTGCGTGTGTGTGTGCGCATATGAGTGTGTGTGTGTGTGTGCATTACGGCTAATGAGGGGGGGGCGGTGCTCTGCCCTGGGGGCCCTTCCTGGAGCGCTACTCCAACTCAGACAGCGGGATGATTAATGGAATGTAAATGTTGATGGATTATTGAACAGGGAAATGATAAAGTTGGTCCATAAAAACCAAGCAAGGCACTCGGAGTCGATCTGCATGGGGGGGCACAAGGGTGTTTATAAGGGCAGAGCCAGAGGTTTTGAAAAGCCACGACCCTTTCACCTCAGTTTTAAACGGCTAACCAGGAAAAGCAAAAGCTGGTGGAAGCCAAACACGGAGCAAAAAATCAATGAGATTTATAAGTGGGTCATCGATACCAAGATAAATAAAAAATCATATGAGGCAATTAAATCCTCTGTTGAATAATCACCGTAAATCACAAAGTTTTGTGTTGCTCCTCCCGTGTTTGTCGTCATTCACTTGAGGACGAGTATCGAGTGTCTGAAACAGCGAGCGGGCAAACCTCTGCTCTTTGTCTTATTCAATAACTGTCAGCTCCAGTAATTAATTTCCTGCAGAAGGGAGGCACTTATAGACTCGATACTAAATGAGGAAAAATTATATGCCAGATAATATGCAGCCTTATGAATAGCTATGTATGCCCACAGGTAACAGAGTACATTTTCATGGGCTAAAGGAAACCTAGTCATAATGGCAACGTATATCTCCGATTCAAACCGTTCCTGCTCAGGGTATTGAGATCTTTATTTAATCACATGGGTGTCAAGTTTAAGTGTCTCTGTATATATGATGTGTGTTTCAAAGTGCCCGTCAGGAAAGAGCAGGAGATGTAACGACACATAGATCGAGGTTTTACACACAGATGTGAGGGGATCATTAATCCTGCTCTGCGTCAAGATTCTACGTTAAGTGTCTTTTTATAAAACCCGAAGGAAAACAAAGTTGAAAAACCGCAACATAAAAGAATAAACAGAGCAAGGTCCCACAACTTGTGTATCCTTGACTTTGAATTTCACACCCCCGTATCTCGGCGTCTTATCTCCTTTCGGATGCTTTAAAGTTCAGCTCGGCGGATTTGAATCAACAGACAAACTTCGGGGGGAGAAGGAGGATTAGTCGATTGTTGCCCTTGCCGCACCCGAGCAGAATACAAGAAGCCGGAGCGCCGTTTCGACTAGACCTCCCCTGCAGGAACACACACCCCATACCAAATGAAGCTCCTCTAAAGGCCACTTGCATAACTCTTCAGTGAGGAATGACCTTTTATTCTTCTACTGGTGCGACACAGACTCACAGCCAGAGACCGAACAGTGTAATAAGTTTCATGGCTCACGGAGCGGCTCTGAGACGCTTTATTTATAGGAAACCATGATTCTGTCTCTTTTTGTTAAATGTTACAATTCTGGAGCAAGCACGTTAAGTTGTTCTTTTTCCTTTATGACGCAGGAAGAACTTTTTGTTCTTTGTTCACGATGTTTTTAAACAAACGACTCAATTTTATTGAACGTAGAACTTGGATATGTATTAAATACATTATCATTAAATGATCCGTGTAGATAAAAGGCCCCTGTGACACTTTAATGAATAAGTAGCTTCACACAATTTAAAATGTAGACAGTATATAAAAATGGATGATTGGACTGCTCCTCAAAACCGAGGCCAAAACACCTTGATTACCCCCTGGTGGCTGGCTGCAGTATAGGTCATAAACCCCATCTCCTCCATGTTAGAGGATCAATTTAATTTTAACTATTATGTGGCATATGACATCACCAGTTCAAGATGGCCGCACCCGTCTGCAAGATGTTTTGGCTTCATTTCTGTACAGTGGGAAAGAGTGGAGACGTGTAGTCCGTCTTTATAACCAGAGAGTGAGACAGTGATTGAAATCAAAACAAAGAGGAAAATACATTTGATAATTGTAGCATACATAGATAAACAGTGATCAGAAAACAAAGACAACAGAGTGTAGAGTGTGTCAGATTAAACACACTGCTCTCCAAGCAAACAACAAGAAAACACAGACACACAAAAGACATTTAATTTCCCCACTGATAAGACGTGTTTCCCAGCAAGCAGTGCCACCCTCGGAACATCCCCACGCCAGCCGGTGGCAGATGCTGCAGTCTCAGCCTTCCTGCGCGGTGACAGGCTCCGGTTCCCTGGCTAACAAGCCAGTTGTGGGGAAAAGCACAGTTATGGCATGAAGGCCTCCCCAGCGCTGTGCCATTACCCAGCTCCCAGGAGGGCTGAGGGAGATCATCATTTTCACATAGCAAACCGTAGATTATTATTTTGCAGACAGCTTCCTCAAATGGAAAATTAGCTTCCGCCAACCGGGCGTCTCTCCGCCCCCATTCAGCGGCGACGATTCACCAAGCGTAGGAAAGCTGCGTAAATGAAACTAATCACAGGAAAAGTGATCCCCACCTTCTGCTGGCAGGAGCCATCAAGCGGCGCGGAGACGGGCTGCTCAGAGCCGTGTGCTCCTGAAAGGTTGGAATGCCTGCAAACAAAGACAGGCAACAAATTGCTGTTTGTGGTACAATCTAGCAGAGATTGTGTCCAATTCCTTTGGATGCACAAGTGATTGTTTTCATTGTGTCTTTTTTGTCGTGCCTGGATTTAGCAGCTGCTGTCGCATGTAATTATTTGCACAATCAGATTTTCACACAACAAGATTTCTTCCCCCATCAAATGTGATGCATATGTTACATTTTAAAAAATGGAGAACTAGTTGTTTTCTTTTTGTATGGGCCATGTTGCATCACCTGACCTGAATACTTAGTTCTGATTTGTCGAATCTAGTATCAGGTTGTGTTAAAGCACAGAAATGTTTAGTTTTTTTTAAGTTGCTCATGTCAAAGTGCTCCATCATTTGATTCAAGCTCTCCACAGCCATGCAAAATAAACCTTGAGCTCCCATTCAGATGAGCGATCCATTGATTAGCCTGGTGATTCACAAGACAAATGATTCCCTTTCCCTGGATGATGAATGGGCGAGAGGGAAGTGTCAGAGGTGTGTGGGACATAAAGAACAGAACATGACAGGTTGGGCAGTTAGCTGATCCTTGAATGTCAGGAGACCGAGACTTGTGGCGCTCTAAAAAAAGGGGACGGTATAATCAATGAGCTCTGACATGTGATGATAATTGCTGAAAGGTAGAATACAACAATGTTCATTATTCCCAAAATTCAGCCAGGGAGGAGGACTTCCTCAAAAATATGTTGTTTGGTTCATGTGTCTCATCAGTGAAGGTGTTTTTAAAGCAATTCTATATTGTCATGAATTACTTATTGTTTTTAACTTACATCTTTCCCCATAAGCCCAAGTCAGTTATTATAAATTGTACTTGTTTGAAGAGGTTTTCAAATTATGATAAGCTAATAAAGTACTGGTCAAACCAGAGAATAAAGCTTTAATATTTGGCTCTCATGTGATACCTCATATAGGAAAGGAACCTTAAATCGATATTATTTGACAGATTGTGTTCAACTGTACTACTCTATCGAGAGCACGATTTTTCTTTTCATTACTCACAATGAGTGGGTGATAACGTGACCTCTGTATAATCCATAGAACCCTTTTTTCTTCGTTCGTCCTCTGTGGGTTTTTTTACAATAAATTCAATCGCACACGCGGATTGCTTTCATTGATTCTCACACTCGCCCCCTGTCCCACCAGACCAACATGTATTCTGCATCACCTTATTCCCCCTTACACACCTCACTGCTCTCTAATAACGTGACCCTCTTGCGGAGAAACAAGAGGGTTACCCGAGCGGCCCGTTGGGATTAGACCAATTTCAGATATTCGCAGTGGCAGGGCTAACATATCATTACGCGTTGAAATCTCTGGACGAGCCACATACTAATTAATTGAATCAGAGCAATACACGGGTAGGGCCAGAGGCTACAGATGGAGGGAACTAGGCCTCGCGGAAGAAGGGTGGAAAAATCCTACACACGAAACACGGACGGAGGAGGAGATGAGAGGTGGGAGGGGGGGGGGGGGGGGAGAACCTTGTGGGGATTGTGGCTTAAGGCAACCTCTTTTCTAGGCAACAGATCTTCAGTGCATGTAATTAGACGGGGCAGGGTGGGGGTCTAGGCAGCGTTTTTCCGGTTAATATATCGCTGATATGTCTCGCTGTCCGTGATGTATGCGAAGGAGGTTGTGGGGTGGGGTGGGGTGGGGGGGGGGGGGGTTGTTTGAATAAAAGCTTGCACCAGAACCCTCTAAATTAAGATTTAGTTAAGCGTGTGCTTGGAATAAAATTCATGGGACGGACTAAGCTGGCGCCGTGGGACTTGAAAAAAAAAAAAAAACGTGGGATGTATTAACGTCTTGGTGTGTGAGCATAACTTCATCTATTAGGATGATGGAGGTGGCTGTTGGCTCTGCTGGCGACAGAAAGTGGCGTGCCTGTATTTGTACCGCGTCGGTTAACAACCGAAGGTGCAGACGGGAGGTGGTGGTGGTGGGGGGGGGGGGGGCTGGAGTGATGTCTCCGGTGTGGCCCGAGTAGTTTGATGAATGATTGGTTTGTCCTGGTGGTGAGATTATTTCATTCTTCTTGCAAATTGGATAGCACGCGGATATTAGGATGAATGCCGTTGAGCCTCCCGGCATCACAATGATGCCCGGTGATGGATGTCGGACGAGGTGCATTCAAACAGGGAGCCCGGTGAGATACAGTGGAATAGGGTGGAGGAAGAAAAAAAATGAGGGATGCAGTTGAGAGAAGGGGAGATGCTTCAACCTCCCTGTTGATGAGAGGCAGAGCTAGTCGGGGGCGGGGGGGGGGGGGGAGAAGAAACATGGGCTTCTTCACTGCTGGGATGAAAGAGAAGCAGGGAGAAGCTGTGGAATCATTCACGGCTGCTCCTTCTCCACCCGGCGCTCCAGTTGGTATTCAAGTCCATGAGGTACAACAAAAAAAAACAGGAGCTTCACTCCTCTCCTTTCCCGCTGTCCCTTTCTCTCTCTCTCTCTCTCTCTCCCTCATTGTGCCGATGATAGATGGAAATCTCCGACTGCTGTAAATTGAACATTTCTTCCAGACGACCATTCACAACACCCGACCCCGTCCCCCCCCTGCCATCATTGACTTCACACGGCGTAGTCTGCCGCTGACAGGCTCAGGCTTTAAATGGAATAGCTCGAGACGTTTGAGTGTTGACAATGGCGCACAGGATGGGGGGGGCGGGGGGGGGGGTTAAAGCACCGCTGGAGCGCTGAAAGAAATGATGTTGCACAACTTTGAATGGACACGGTCGACATCAATACACTGCTGAAATTGGGCCGAATTGAACGGTTGCAGTCAATTTTGTTTTGCCGTCTCTTTGAATTTCCAAATAAAACAATTGGGCCCAATTAGATCTGTGTGTATATTGACCTTGAGGGCCTGAGTATTCATCCGATCTGTTCCTTCTTCTGCCGAAACTAAAAGCAGAATACCCACACAAAGGATAACGCCAACAAAAACAACAACAACAAAAACTCATCTCAGCAGTTGCCAGCCTTTCTCTCTCTGGACCCCCCCCCCCACACACACACACACACACCCCTCTACCTCTCTCTCCTCCATCCCTCTCTTCTTTATCTCTCGCTGGGTGATGTCTCCAGTTCAAAGCGCACACTGCACACGGACGGGGGGGGGGGGGGGGGACTTAATCTGCCGAGCACGCTACAAAGGCGACCTTGAGGGGAGGTTTGATTGAGGTGTTCAAAAACCCGGGTGAAGAAGAGGATTGATAGAATCAAGCAAGTGGGATTACTTCACATTCTGTACCACACCCACCCCCGCTGACCTGGGGATAGTGTTGCAAATGAAGCACCGCCACAAGTTTGTGAAGAGGACTGGGGGGGGAGGAGGATGAAGGTTGAGGGTGGAGAGAGGAAGAGGAGCGGGAGGACAGGAGAGAAGGAGATGGCATCTGAGACAAAGGAAACTTCTTTTTTACTTCTGCAAACTTCTGCATGATCAAACCTCAGAAACTCAGTGAATATTGATGCCGGAGTTTGACTCTTTTTAGTTTTTTTCCTTTCCCGAGCTTTGTACTGTACAAGTTTTTGATTAGATCCACAAAACCTTAAGCTCCAGTTGTGTGTATATATATATGTGTGTGTGTGTGCAAGAGAAAATAAATAAATAAATAATCACTTCGACAGACGGGAACGAATGTCAAATATTTTAGAAGAAGACGTTTTGAATTTGTGTGAAAGTGAAAACCTTTGTGTATATTTGTTTGCTCCGAGCTTCCTCTCCTCAAGAGGGCAAAAATTGCCTGGTGCCTATTGATTCCACTCGTCTGTCTTTGGAGCTATGCTAAGTGGAACGCGGCTTATTTGATACATACTCTTTGTGTTGTTACACAAATGCTCCTCTGTGTGCATTTCCTCTTTTCATCTTCTCCCGCTCTTTAAAATAAAAAAAGGGCAGGCGGGCGGATGGGGTGGGGGGGGGGGGCGGGACTCGAGACGCTCTCGGCACTCCAGTCTCAGCCGCATTCATCAGTTTGCGAGAGCCGCGCAATTATTCCCCCTTCTTCACTCAGGAAAGTCAACCTGCCTGTACCGGCAACGCAGATGAATGACTGTTGTCTCCTCTGCCAGATTATTAGCCGGGAGATGTGTGTACACCGACGTCTCTGACGCCTCACGTCTCAACCCCCCCCCCTCCGCCGCCGTCACCGCCGCCGCCACCGCCGCCACCGCCGCCACCGCCGCCACCCTATTCAATATGTTCCCCTTTGTGTTTCTCATCAGGAAAACAAAATGCTGTCGGGAGGGACGGGGAGGAGGGACGGGGGGGGGGGGGGGCTCGCCGACGCCAGCACAAAGCTTGATGAGAGGCTTGATGATGACAAGCGGGAAGGATCTGACACAGGTGCCCTCTGGAAAGCTGTGTTCCTCACTGCTGCTGCTGCTGATGAGACGGAGGAGAAGCAGTTTACCACTCTTCACCCGTAAGGTGGAGGAAGCCGGATCAAACCACGCGGCGGGGTGGAAAGGAAATGAAATCAACCGGCATGTGTCATTTGTAACCATCAGGCAAATGTGGAGAATTATGAAATGGATCGACGTGAACGCACGACTAAAGCACTGCACGCTGCGATTCATCATTCAGTCGTGAGGAAATACATTTCTGTTCTCCATCCATCCCACTGTCTTTAATTTAATGGTTTGGTGTGTGCTCCACCTCGTCCAATTCCCATTAGCGGCATTTTACTGTGTGTCCATGCTCTGTAGACCGTTAAGCGGTCAGCCAGGAGAAAGTCCAGGCTGGGGGGGGGGGGGACACATTAATTTTGGTTACCGTCTTGTCTTATGGCCTCGAACTGTCCGTGACCGGCAGTGAAGGCCGGAAAGCTATTATTTAAGGAGGAAAGGTGAAAAGGGAAAGCCGAGCAAACGGGACGGGGCTTAGCTCAGCGATATGGACACGGTCTCGCTTCGCGGAACTGCTGTCATCAGGGGAAAAGGAAGATGTGTCTGAGGTCTCGGGGGGGGGGGGGGGGGGGACGGTTAAAGACCACGCAGAGGACGAGGGAGGGAGGGATGGAGGAGAGCGGACGATTGAATGTGTTCAACCAACGAAAGCGGCAGTTAGAGAAGCAAACTATCACCAGCAACCCGGCGGGGGGGGGGATGATGTGAAGCAAACAAGCCCCAAGGAGGAAGCATGATGCGTTGGAACCTTCAGCACAAGGAGCAAAGTGGCCTGAGATGTGACGACTCAGAGAAAACGCTGTCATGAGGGATTTACATGAAGTCTGTACAACGTGCAGAAATCCACGAGCAGCCGCGATCCGAGGCCCTGAGGATGATTTCAAGATGTTGTGCCCGATGTGCTTCATGCTATCCGTCACGCTCCAATCTCCGCCACCCCCCCGCTCTCCACCCGGCTGCGAGGCCACTGTATCTCTTTTTTATTTATTTTCATCCGCCACTCAGGAGATGAATCCCAGCGACAATCATCCCCGCTTGCGCTCAAATGACACCCGGCCACGGAACTGACAGAAACACAGAGACGCACGGAACACGGATCGGGCTCGCCCCCCCCCCTTCGTCTGAAATGTGCAGCAATTTGAAATCCGATTGTCACATCGGTTTCTGCCGGTCAAGGGAAAGAGAAGAGGGAAAGACAAGCGGCGAACATGATGATTTCTCTCTCCTCGAGTCGGCCTGTCGTGAGCAATCTCCCCCACGACATTCCACCTCATCAGCTCCTCTATTTGACAACGTTGTGCACGGCCGACAAAAAAAAGAGAGAGGGAATGTACAGATCTGCATCCGGAGACCTCGTCTGCCCGAGGATCACAAAGGGGAGTAAATGGGAAGAGCACAAAGGGAAGCCATGACTCATCTGACGGCTGCCACAGAATGTCTCACTTTCAAAAAAAGAAAAGAAATCTGAGGATCATATTTGATTGCATCTCCAGTGTCTTTGGGGAGTTTAAAAAGAGACATGTTCGGCACTGGGTCAGTGATCAGAGAGCCGGCCCGGCTATGCGATCTGGCGTTTGCTGTGACCGGCCTGTCAGAGAGAAACAGGTCAGGCTCCACGGAGGAAGAGATGTGTCGTCTCTTTGTCAGAGAACATCACACGAGCACAGGATGTTGCGTGAGTGAGAAGTCGGACTCGGCAGAACAAAATGCACATTATGTTCTGATTTGTGTCAGATCTTCTGGATTTGGATAGTTGCACATCTCTATCTACCCAACCTGCATCTGTGTGCTCTGATTTCAGTCTTATCTGTTGAAACCTTACCAGGTCACTGTCTTCTCTCCACTTTTCAGTTTCAATCATATCACTCAGAAATATAAAAGTGCTGCTTTTTTCAAGTCCAGTTCATCACAGTGGCCATTCTAGACCTTGCCTGTTTGGAAATGGGCTGTGGTGATGCTGGATGCAGCTGTTCTTCCTTAAACTGTCCCCGTGACCTGCAGTAATCGAGCTGCAGCGAGTAAAGACCTGCTGCAGAAGCCTGAAGCTGCACCACAAAGAGCCGCTCGGCTGTTTACTCATAGTTCAGTGAAGATCGACTCTGTTGTCATCATCGACTTTGCATTGACGTTTTCCAGCTGCTGCTACAAAGCACTGGTTGGACTGTTTGTTTACAGATTATTAATATGTAAGCTATCACGTGTCTTACCAAATTCGATACCGAGGAGTTGAACGGTTCTGGAAATGTACATTCCACATGCAGAAAGAGATTTCTGAAGTTAGTAGATCAAAATGTGGTTTCTTGAATATATAAATATATGAAAAAGTGCTTGTTTCCATCCATGAAAAGCAAACATTTCTGAAAATAGGAATAGCCTCGGTGCTCGTGGAACCAGATGATGAAGTGGACCAGTGAGTGGGCTTCTCTCCTCATTTTGAGTGTGTGTTCGTCTCCTGCTTCATTAGGATCAATGAGCGATGCGCCGCTGCACCGCGGGTGAAAGGCCTCTCGTTAGTGATTGCGATGGAGGTGCTGCTGAGGCGGTGGGCGTCCACCAGAACACAGTTCCAGGCGGATGATGCCGTGCGCTGTGTGTGTGCGACATCTGAGACGAAGGCTCCAGGAGCCAAATACAGAATAAATAAATGTGGGAAGTGTTCTCAGTGTTTTAGATATTCTGCTGCGATATAAAGGGGGGGGGGGGGGGGGGGGGGATGTCTATCGGCAATTTACAGCCATGCTTGTTTTTTCAAGATTAATTTTATCTCGGTAAAAGACGTTGTATATCTTCCACTTTCCAGTTGTATAAAACCAAGTAAGGCCACTCTGTTCACACCTGTGAAATGTCAAATTACACAGAAAGGATTCTCTGCGATGTCACAGCCCAATGTTCACCTTGCTCCTAATGAGCACTTCTAGACATTGTTGCTGTCATTTTCTTTTTCGAATGCAAGTTACCTGCTTTCCTGCACAACTCAGTTCGAACTGTCATCTTGAACGGCAGGACACACACTGTACGCTCTCCGGCTCAGGGCTGCTCGTTCCAGTTCGCGGCAATTTATTTGTTTTTATTTTGACGATGGCAAAAGGGTTTACAGCCTTTATCAGCTTTTGTAACTCAGACCCTGAAATGTCGTGTGACTCCGTGTCAGCTGGTCCTGTGTGTGTGACATCAAATTTTAAAGAATTTATCAGCGTTAATCTCAGGATTACGTGTGTATTACAAGAGTGATGTACTGTTTAAAAGCTAAATCTGAAGTAAAGAGAGGATTGTGTGGTAGATTATATTTAGTGCTGCAGAAGAAATTTTGAGGATTTGTATTAAAAAGTATAAATTTGACCTCGAAGCCTGAAACCCATTGTTGTGTTTGTGGTCTGTGGAAAACCCTGTGTCCTATTTAACATCTCAAAATAAACCTGACACCGTTGTGAGAGCTTAATATTTAATGACTTCTTCGAAATATTGTGAGAGACGCTCGTAAACATGATTTTCAACAAATGACAAGTCAGCTCCAGAAAATGACTCGTTAGTTTAGAGCGGCAGCGAGCTGCTATATTCATCATCGGTTAATCTGCTGATTATTTTTTCCTAAATAGAAGATTAATCACTTGTGTGACGGAATTTCCTGGATTAGAGATGAACTGTGAACTATTGCGACTGGTGCCAAGTGTGTAGATACTGAGTGAAATGGAAGGGAGCTAAGGAAACGCTTTCCTCCTCGAAGGAAGGATCCAGATCTGCTCCAAAATGCGATGGGCTCTTCTATGGATTATTCCCCACACTGCAAAATATCAAACAAACCGATGAAAACTTAAGATAATTCAGATTAGTTTAAAAAATATATATACCCATACGATTGAAAGTCCAGCACAACTTGATCATTAAAATGTCAGAAAATGCCCCAAGACCCCAATATGAAATCTTCAAACTCCTCAAAAACACAAATTCAATTTCAATTCTCAATCAAAGTAGTAAACAAGCAATAAAAGTGTATATGCTTATGCTTAAATACAAATAATTAATGTTTAATGTCTAGAATTAATGTTTTATTCCAAATTTGAAATAAATCCATTATAATGTCTGCTTTTAAGAGATGTAGCAGTTGATATGAGGACTATCAAAGTTAATCCTCTTAAAATATACTAATGCATATAACTAATTACCCTGATTACATTAATTGTATTTATTAGTTTGAGACTCTTTTCATTAACTTGTATATAATGTGTTGATTTAACAAAATGTGAATATTCCTATGTTCAACACAATAACATTATTTAAACTAATGTCTGTATTCATGTTGCTCGCACAGTAAATCAATAACTAAGTTTTATAGTTTAATATGGACCAGTAAAAGGAAAACTGAATCTACCGAAACCATAGAACCCTCGGCGCTTCATCAAAATTTGGCGTAATGTGTGACAGTGGCACTGTGCACGGGCTCCTAAGTGAATTAACATCATCTGTCACAACCACCTACATGCTCCCCCTGGTCCCGCCCACCCAAGGAAGTGCAGCAGCTCCCCAGGCAAACCCACTCCCTTCTTTCCACTCCTCAACTTCATCTGTCACAGATACTGTAGCTTCACCTGATGCACACACACACACACATGTGGTGAACGTGCACACAATGCACACACACGCCCATTAAATCTGTCACAGTTCCAGGCGCATGCACACACACTGACAAGCATGGCGATATCAGACCGTACATTCCTCACGGCTGCCGACAAGGAGGAGGAAAAATAACTTTTCTAAACTCGCCCAGCACGTTTACAAAGAGGGAGATTAATCAGCCGGAGAAACAGGCGGCTGGGAGGAGCCACGAGAACACAACCCTCTGACAAGTTCATAAATCTGGAGTACAGATGAGGAGCATGTAGCAGCCGAGATGTGTGTGTGTGTGTGTGTCTGTGTTTGTCTGTGTGTGTGTGAGTAAGACATATGCTGCCTTCGAATGGGGTTGTGTTCTCCACGTTCACTTGGAACAGTCCATGGGATGCCCCGCCCCCTGTCAAGTCAGTTTATTTATATAACACGTTTAAAACAACAAATGTGTAAATGACAAATGCAGCAACTAACAAGTAGGAACGCGTTAGCTAACAAGATAAAATGTTGACATGTTCTGAAAGCCTTTTTAGGATTAACAACAGTTATTAGTTGCATAAAGTTTTGCCCCATTTTTAAAGCATTAAAACCAAACTTACTGGAAACATGAATTTTTAGTTTATGTCTCGTTCACTAACATGGATGAGGCTGATTTATTTACTTTTTTGCAGCCATCCACCATTTTGGGATCAATATGCGTTACCCTATTTCACGTTGTCCATCTTTGTGTACATTCTGTCATCCCTTCCTCTAGCACGCAGGAAATGGAGGTATAACCTATACCACAGCCAGCCACCAGGGGGCAAGCCCGACGTTTTGGGCTTCATTTCCGCGTGGGGAAAAAGTTAATATTCCGTACACATGTAGGCAGAGGAACTCTACAACTGAGAGCGGAGGCACTTAAGTCAACACACTTAGTTACTTCCCACCCCCTGAGGCTGTTGTGTTGTTTTTGCCAGGTGTGCACAGACACACTGGGGATGATGAACAGGTGGTTTGTACTGGGTGAGTGTGTTTCTCGGTGTAATGGGTTAGTTTTCCAGCTCTGTTATGTGACACAGCCGGGCTCTCCGGGGCGTCCCTTTACACTCATTATTGTTTGTGCGTACGTCGCCATTTTTTTCCGTGTGAATTCAGTTTCTCTTGTCACAGCTGGACAAGCAGCAGCAACGCATAGGTCACGGCTAATGAGCTGCCGGGACATTGTGTCGCCCGGTGGAAACGGGTAAGTGGGTAAAAAAAGGCCGGTTGTACTTTTCATAAAACCTTTGCTTTTACAACAGATTTACCAACAGAAACTTCTTGTGTTCATGACACTCGGCTGTGATTAAAATCCAGGGGACGGTTGCGTCACTTTGTTACTCCCGAGTTTTTCCCCGTTGTGTTTGTGTAGTCAGTGTTTGTAGTTCACGAGACGACACACAAGTTGGACTTTGGAAACACTTTGATATGTTTATTCTGTTTGAAGCCCTGCTGCCACCGTGCTGCTACTTTCCAGCGGTGGCGTCTTTAAATAGAGTTGTTATTTAACAAACTCAACCCCACTGAAGTTAATGGAGGGAGATGAATAGCACCGGAGCAGGTAGAGCAAAGTGAGCTCTCAGGTAGAAGTTCAGTTTGGGTAAAACTAAATCCAGCAGAGTGCTCGCATCTGATCTCCACGTGAGGGAAATCTATAATTTATCATATGTGGAAAAGTGTGTCAGGAGAAACTATTTAAAAAAAAAAACTCATCTGAATCACATTTATATAAAATCAGTTAAATTATACTGAGGATACGTTCTTGTTAATACTTTTCTGTAGTTTGTTATATAAAATATATACTTGAAGCAGGAAATCGTTGGATGGATAGAAGTTATTCTGGATTTCATAAATACTTTTGGGCGAACTATAATTCAATAATTCAGTTTCTTTGACTTAATCCATTTGTGTCTATTGAGTAATGTTTCATATTTGAATAAGCAATTAAGTTAAGAGAACCTATTAAAAAACCTTAATTAATAGGATATCTTAACAATTAAAGTTCCTTCATGTTTAAGTTAGTAATCGTGTTTACTAACTTAGCAGTAAAAGTAGTACATAGTATTTTATCATATGCAAGTTGGCAAGTTAGTAACTTAATTAACTTGTTTGTTTACTTTTCATTCCGACAGTCAAACTCAAACAGTCCGAAGCGTCAAATTATTCTGAGACTGTCTCTCACATCCAGATTATCCCTCCATCCGTCTCTTAAGCCTCTTATCCTGCTCAGGGTCACAGGAGGCGGGACCCTGTAGAGGCATCGGGTGAAAGATGGCGTACGGTGTGAACATGTCGCCGGGCCGTCGCGGGGCTGACAACCACAGACACACAACCATTTACACTCACGTTCACACCTTCTGGCGATCTGGAAGTTTCCGCTTCACCTCCTCTGCTTGTGTTTGGACTGGAGGAGGGAAACACCCAGAGGAAACACACACGGGTATGAGGCTAGCAGGCTAATCTCTCACGAGGAAACGCTTTTCAAGGAAACAGATTAGTAACATAGAACTAAGGTCTATGGAGGAAAAGAGAATAAACTCTGTTGGAGCCCTTTTGACCATAATTCCTTCTGTTCCCAATGGGTAATATAAAGTGCACACAACAGACGACATAAGACAAAATGCTATTTTACATAAAGTTTATAATTCCTCTTTTTCTACGTTTCTTTGACTTCAGGCTACTTTGCATCAATGCAGGTTTCTTAAGGATTTTAAAGTGGGATGTTAATCTTTCTAGTAAATGCATATTTATGTGTAATTGAAATAACTCAGCACCTTGTTTGTTTATTATATTTGCAGAGCTTGATTTATATACGCACAGCACAGTGTTGCTGGCACACACAGGTTCATCCGGGGTAACACATTGTTGCCTGTAAACAACACGTATGGTGTGTTCTGCCTGATGGAGGGCTGTGGACCTAAATGTCAACTAAATAAAGCTGACACTGTTATGACACGGCTGTAAATTTCCACTGAGCTCGTCCTCACCCGATCTGTATTGTCTGTACCGTTGCCAGAAGACGTTGTTGTCGTTTTGAACCCGTGGCTAGGTAATCCATCAGGGGGGGGTCGCGGTGTCGCTGCCATTTGAAGATATGACTCCTTTTGTTCCTCTGAGGCCACACCTTTGGTCGGCCAACAATAAGTTGGGAGATAAGACCTGAAACAATGCGTTCACTGGTTTCTTGGGGGGGGGGGGGGGGTTTACTCAGCTAGCCGAAACATCTTCATATCAACAGCCGGTGACCTTTCTGAATGCCAGAGCGAGAGGGCTTTGTTCAAATCAGAGTGACAGCGGGAGAGAAGTGATGATGGGCATGAGCACCCCTCGTCTCCCGTTTAACCTCCTGGGGTTAAGAGGCGGCCAATTAGAGGGCTGTATATTTCTGTTAGCCTATCACTGACGAGGGGTGGAGCTTATTTTTGCAGCGCATGGACACCAGTGTCTGTTTATAATCGTCTTTCAATCGAACATCTTCTTACTTATTCCAGAAATGTTCTTGCTTTATTTGGATATGAGTAGGCTGCAGCATCCCTACTGGCAAGGGGCTGTAACTGCATGTCGAAAAAGTTAACTCCAAGAATTTCATTTATTCTATTAAGACTCAAATTCTGCTGCTGCCAAATTGTATACGATATAATATAGACGTTCTCTCAACTTCCAGTTGTTTGCGTTCCCACGTTCAGCCCCTCTGGAAAAGCTCCAGGAAAATGTCCGCCCAGTTGCCTCATCCACAGGTGGACACAAAAAATAAAAATAAAAGTCTCCATTAAAATTCATGTGCAGTATCGTGTGGGAGAAGAGCCCGTCCTAATCTCTCTGCTGCATTTTCTCTCCTTCCATCCATCTTTTTCACGTCCAATCTCACAGTCTCACATGTCCTCTCTCTCTCTTTCTCTCTCCATTTTTTTTATTTTTTAGTACTGCTTCCTCCTGTCTCTGTCTGTTTGGGCTTCTCCCTCTTTCTCCTGAGAATCACTCATCTTCTCCCCCACCAGATCATCTCGCCCCGTCTCCCAATGTTCCCTCCTGTCTGACATCACTCTTTCTTTCTTTCTTTCTTTTCTTTTTTTGTTCAACGGGCCGTCTCTTGTCATCCTGGGCGAGCGGCAGCGGCGGCGGCGGCTCATTGCCATGCCGGGGAGCAGGTGCGAGGTCCAGGGAGGCACGAGGCGCTCGCTGACAGAACAGGAGCAGGATCGGTTGATGGAGAATTAACCCAGCAGGCCTCTCTCTCTCTCTCTCTCTCTCTCTCTCTCTCTCTCTGCTTCTCCTCTCCTCTCTCTCTTTCACGCTCCCTCTCTCCATCTGGTAGGACTGAAGCCTCCAGGCTGTGGCACGCTCAAGGTGCGAGTGTGAAGACAGTGGTTGCTGCTTCCACGACGAGGATTTTCGAGCGTCGGGCGCGATCTCGTTTTTTGTTTTTTGTTTTTTGTTTTGTCGCAGATTTCTCACATTTGTTTTTTCATCTTTTCTCACTCGTCCGATGATGTGTAGCGAAAAAGCACGGAACACATGACAAAGCAGCTGAGGGATTTAAAATCAAATATACAAATGTGTAATCTTATTTTGTCCGTCCCAGGGTTATTAATATCGCGCCTTTAAAGTAACCATCGCATGAACAGATCGTTTTCATATTTCCCCTTATCCCTCCTCTCACCTGGATGCCGAGCCAATCCGCAGCGAGGGGGTTAACCAGAGCTGTCAGTATCATGTGTTATTAATTTGTCCCGCTGTCAGTGGTAACACACGTATGTCTGTATTTATTTTGGCGCCCTCTCAGGCTCCATTAGGGGGTCAGGTTATTGCTTTTTGATTCTATTTATTCCCTCCCGCCTTTCATTTCCGCTATCTTCCCGCAGCAATATTACCTGGAAATGCACTTCCCCTCCGCCGTTTGTCAAGAAATTTGACTGATTGATCTTCAAATAAATATATAACCGTTTACACTTTATTGCTTCGCCGCGATGAAACGCTGTAACTGTGGCGGGTCGGAGAGATCGGCTCAGAAATTGACAGTTAATCCTCCTACTGTAATATACAGGCAGTGGGTTTTATTGATACAACTTCGCTGCTCTTAAACACGGAGAATATTTAATCCAGCACATTCAGTAACTCAGTAATTTAAAGAAAACGTCAACTATTAATGGCTCTTCTCTACTGGAGCTCCAGTTCCACTGCATTTCAGCATTTAACCATCATCCTGTTTCTCTTCAGGTTCATGCAACAGAGAGTGAGAGTGAAACCGAGCACTAGCTAGGAGACAGGAGAGCTGAACACTGGAGCTCCAGCAGAACACCAGACGTAGAACATGCAGCAGACTGATTCTCTTTTATTTTGAAGGCCAGATAGTCCGTGATTGATTTTATTAGTGAGGATGATCGGGTCAATTTGGGACCCAGAGGACTTTTACGTTAAAATAAATATTTACATGGACAACTATCTTTCTAAATTACACATTGTTTTGATTATGATGAGTGGGAGTGGGACAAACTATAGATACAGCAATATATCGTCTTCCTGACTCGTAAAAATAAGATTATCAATGTACAGGTGCTAAATATTGATATTTTATTGTGAATTTTACACTTATTTATTTTAAAGTTGTATATTTCTGTCCAATTTAATTTAAAGACTGAAAAACCTTATGACAGCCACTTTATGGCTTATTCACATTTAAATGATGGCACATTAGGACATTGACATTAATCTGTATTCCCCTAATGTTTTCATTTCTTTATAGAACACTTAATACTTTATTTGAACTTTATCTGTCTCTTATATCTTATATATAATGATACTATAATCGTAAAGCAAGCTGGTACAAGAGTTGGCTTCAGGATCAATAGTCTTATCAACTAGATTAACTCATTTACACCATATTAGATCTTGGCTGGTTTAGTAGTCATGTTTTATATTCTTTTCAAACTTTTGCATAGTCGGTGCAGTTTCCTGGAAGCTGACCCTCCCTTCATCCAGGTGTCTGCCTCTCATTGGATCCCCGATAACAATGCAGCCTTATTCTCCAGCATTTATCAACTTGCTTTTTCTTACACATATCGTGCGTCACCTTGATGAAGGCCCCGTGCTGACATGCCGTGGTGGAATAAAAAGGATTTTTTTCCAGTCAACCGCTGCTGAGACAGACAGACACAATGCTGTTCTTGATCTTCTCGACATGAAAGAGCTGATTTAAGCACAATGACAGAGAAGACAAGTTAAAGAAGAAAGAGAAGTGGAACAGTAACTATGATGTTTCGAAGCAGAGGAGATGGGAACAGCTGAAAATACTGGATTTTAATATTCTTTAGTATTTAAGCTCACTTGGTGCAGTGTTCTTTTCGTGCTGTTCTTAAGAGCTGGTTATGGCTTCCAGCTTATTTCTTTATTAATCTTCTCAAAATAATTCCTGCCCAATATTACTATTTGTTTAATATTATGATGTTTGTTCAACATCATTATCTTCAATATGTGCAATATGACTTAATATATTTATTCATTACACCTTTAATTACACACCTTCTGTCCATTTACTGTCTCCTGTAACTTTCTTATTTTTCCTTTTTTCATCTCTATTGTTATTTCTATTCAGCAAAGTCTCTACATTTATTCCATACACACTTTATATTACATTTCTTGTTATTGTTTTATTCTCTGTAGTCTTTTAAATGTTGTGCATCGTAATCGTAGAGCAAGCTGGCCAAAGAACTTCGTTTGCAATTAATAAAGTCTCATCTTACAACACTGTAATTAACCAGCTACATGATCATTTCAAAAATAATAAAAGATTTTCTCCAATTACGTCAAGTAACGATGGTGGATGTTATTCGTCACAAGAGAGAAACTACATACGGGCTCGGTGGAAACAGGGATATGTGATGTGTTTCTGTTTATGCTGATGATTAGAGGCTGTGGCTCCCACACTGGCACTGGTGCTTCTTATAATCTTGCAGGATCTCACAAGAAAAGTCGCCCAGCAGACAGTGCGAGGAGGAGGAGGAGGAGGAGACGCAGTTAATAACAACTCTCAATATAATCCTGTCCCCTACCGATCTCTTTGGATAGAAGCCAGATAAGAAGGGACAGGAGTGAAATCAGCGGGGGGGGGACTCTGGGATGAATCACACTGTGTGGGGATAAATGTGGAAGCCCGTAAATAACAGCACAGTGGCCGAGTTTAACAGGCCGCGATAAGACGAGGGGATGGAATAACGGGCTTCACGCCTTTGTGTGTGGTCACGTAGGAGGAAGTGACACGTGGGGGGGGTTGATTCATGTTTTTTTGATTCTAACAACAGCAGGGATTCACATCAAGTTGTGGTGCTGCCGGCCTTTGTTTTTATTTTTCCACTCTGCCAACATGCACGGGGGTCGCAAAGTTGTTTGGTTCCGAACCCAAAGAGTCGACGAGCATCAGAAAGAGGAAACGAGCCCGAGTGACAGTAAAACCTGCCGACTGTTAGAAGTGACTTTGATTGACATTGTGGGCTTTACTGGAAGCATAAATCCAAAGCCATGGGGAGGAAGACATACTGTAAACAGCAGTAAATAAACAACCAAAGACTCGTCTCTGCACATTACTCCCTGGCAAGTGAGATTATCCCCCTTAGCTTCCTGTTCGACACAACCCAGCCGCGAGCAGCCCAGGCTGGTTTCACCTTCCCCGTGTTTCTTTGGCGGTATAGACAAGATTGGCAGGGGGGGGGGATTGTTGACTTGATTGCACTCTCGGCAGCGGTACGGCAGGAAAGAGCACGCAATCATTTGTAATTTACCTAATTTACAGACATCAGTTGCGAGCACGCAGTTGAGAGGAGCGCCATTTCGTTAAAAAACTAGGATTCGGGTCATTAACTGTGGAGTGTCTATCTGTGGAAATTGTTTTTTCCGACCAGTTGCATGGGGCTCGGCTGCAGAGCCCCCCCACCCCCGGGTGCACGTGTACATCCCCTCGCTCTGTGTGTGACGCATATGAGCTGCCCCCCCCCACCCCCACACCACAGCTAGAGAGTCCGCTCTGTGGTCACAGGGGAGGCGGAGTCACTCCTCAACCACCGCCACGATGATGATGATGTGGATGATGTGCATCTGTCCCAGTGTCATTCATTTTAATCATCACGACAGTAATGCACAATCGATGACTTCACTCTTGAGTGGCACGGACGTAAACAGTCATTAACCAACCGAGGTGGCCGTCACAATAAATCACAAACAAACATGTTTGCGCTCGCTTGGAGACTAGGAATGAAAAGAGGCAGCTGGGGGGGGGGGGGGGGGGGGGAATCAAACCCAATGTGCGTCTCCGTGTTCATGTCGAGAATTGTTTGTTTGTGTGTTGGTTTGCCGCGGGCCTCTCTCTGTGGATGTCGGCGTGTTTGCATTATCGACTCACATTTGAGTTCATCAATGATTAAGAGCTTCTGCAGCCTCGCCCACAGGCGGCCACCGCTGCCACTCTAAATATGAGGAGCAGTAGGACCAGGTGGCTTCAGATGTTAACAGAGACAAACTCATATTCTGGTTCTTTTTTAATTTGTGTTATTACTTTGAAAAGGTTTATATGCTCTAAAGTTCAGGGACATCACTTTCTTCTTTCCAATACTTTCAAATAACTTTATTATAATATATGACAAAGATGTCTAGAGCATCAAGCAGCAGCTGCAACTTCTTTAGAGAAAGTTTGAGTCCATTGTGTGAAGGGTTAAGGTTTTCAGAGAGAAGCTTTCTTCCCCAAACACTGAGGACTTTTAACGTTTACATACTCGAATAAAGAGAAACTGACAAAAACATTTCATCTCTCCTTCCAAAGCACCGTCCAACACGGCGGCAGGCCACCTTCACCGCCATGAGAAAGTTTTCACACAAATACATTTTGTGTAATTACGGCGGACACATTTTTTTTTCCGGGAAGCTATCGCCCGGTATCAGCCAGACACACACTTTGTGAGGAGAGCATTTCTGTTTGATAAATAATTCATGAATTTGCTCAGGTTCTGTGGATTCCGTCAATAAATCAGCGGTGGACTTACATAACGTTAACTGTCGGCAGCTTTCTCTCTTCCACCTCTTTATGGAAGTTCAGTCACTGAGGGTAATGGGAGATAACACAGAGAGGCGGCAGGCAAACGAGAAAAAGAACTCACACCATCTGACGGAGGAAAGTATTTTGTGTGCTGTTATCTCCAATTTTCCGGCGCTGGAAAGGTATCAGAGAGATTTAATTAAATTAAATAATGGTCCAGTCGTGTTCAAGGTCGGCCGCTCTGACTCGGACATAACTGTAGAGGGAGTACAGTGGAGGTGAGGACCTGGCACACACACACACACAAATGCGCCTGTAGCAATATCACTGAATGGTTTCAAATATGGTTTTAACACCACATGAGGCGACTAAACCACCGGCACAGATTCCACTTGGTGCACAAGTTCAAATTGGCACAACGTGGAGACAAATGCTTCATTACATCCAGGATCTAAAGTTGTTCTGCATGTTTGTCTGTTTAATTCCATAGGGTTTCTGGTTACAATGTGGAGAAGGGATGAGTTTTGGACGCTTCACAGAATAACTACACTTTTGCAAGTTGAGAAAAAGATATAAATAAAGTAGCGTCTCCACTTCCTCCCACTGACAGCGATGAAGCCAAAACATGGATGGAGCTGTGGTGTCAGCTGTCAATCAGGATGTTCCACCCCCATTTAATTCTGAATTCAAATCAAACTGACTAGAGAATTGAGCACTTCAACAAATATCAGTTCAATGGAAGTGGCAGAAACCATCTTTCAGATTGTTTTTACCCGTTAAGTTTACTCGAATCTTTATAGGGATCTTTAAATTCCACACACCCATAAATATCAGACCCTTGAACATGGCTATTGTTTTCATCAAGATCCATTATATCCTGGGAAAGTGGGGAGAATTTAAGAACAACTCAAATTGAATGGGTTCTTTCTCGGCCCATGTTCCATCCATCCACCAGGTTTTGTGGAAATCCAATTATTCACATTTTGTGTAAGAAGCTAACCGACCAAACTTCCTTGGGGGAGGTCATGACAGAGTAAAATGTAGGTTTTTATCATTGCATACAATAAATGCTCGTTATTGTCCACAGTTTATGGATTTGCAAATTTAAAAAAAAAAAACAGTCTTACAAAAGTCTTCAGTGTTGCCTGTAGATCCAGACGCCTTTATCCGAGTCTGAAAATAGAGTCGAACTAACTGAGGGAGCCACTGGTTCCCGAAGTTAGTTTGTTTTTGCCTGAATCCCCTCTTTCTTTTAATGATTCTCTCATTGTTGCGTAAGATGGACACATGGGAGTTTCAGGGGATAGATAACTCCAACACAGGTTTCTGTTATAGACTCCTAATTTGAGCTGTTTCATGTTTGCCTCAGAGAAACTGTGCCAGCGACTCTTGTTTGAATCTCTGTGACAAAATGCAGCTTTCTCCTAGTTGGGCAGGATTGAGTCATTTTTCCCCATCAGAGTTTTTCTACCTGATACAAATACTGAGCTCAGCGATGTCGACGTTTAACAACACACTGAAGACTCAACTCTGTACTGAAAAATCTTCTTTTTCACCCCTGTGAACTCAGACGTTTAGTAATCCATTAAAATACCCTCTTGAAACCTCGGTACATTCACCGTGCTCGTCCAGATCTTGAGTTCTTTTTGCATATTGGTGTAAATGAGTCTTGAGACAATCCTCATCTCTGGTTGTGTTGTGCGGTGAAATACACAAGCGTGGGTGGACGTCAGGTAATTGGCTGGAAAAATAGTATAAATGAACAGAATCACAAAAACCTTTTTCCTTTAAAAAAAAAACCAGAATCGTCTAAATGTCCAATTTAAGTTAATTTTGTTATTTTTCTTTGTCTTCTTTGGATTTGACGATACGTTTATGTTTTTTAACCGAAATGAAACATGTGGTATCAAGAGACCAAACTGTCTCTGCTTGAAGTTCATTAGAGGAAGTTTAAAAAACACGCCCCCCCACCACAAGTTTATCAGACTGTTTTATTCAGAAGATAATTCCCCCCCCCCAAAAAGTGATTCTTCCACTACCGACTTCTTAATGACTAATGAGCTGGTTCAGCAGTGGCTGGCCTCTGGCGCTGCTCTCCTCCGTCTGACATGCATCATCAGGAGGTCACCGAGGGATGTGATTCTGGAACAGTCTGCACTTTGCTCGTGGCTAATTAGACTGTCGCCATGATCATTAAGCAAACATGAGAGATGACCAAATAAAGAGAAAACAACATTTTTCAAAATTGTATCTTCAAAAAACTGAACTAAGCAAGTGTTGTTTCCTCGAGTTGCCTGATATTAGCATTTCGCTCATAAGTGATTGGATGATATATTGTCTTTATATAGATGTAGGCCAGGTTTATGGAGTTCAATGCCTCTCATAATTCATATAGCTGTGAACCGCAGCCTCTTATTGGTGCTACACACTCGCAGGAAAACACTTGAGACACTGAACTGCTTCTACCGTCGTCAGCCAATCAATTCCCTCCCCTCGCATCGGAAGTGGACTCCTCTGTGATCCGTCTCGGTGAAAGCGATCCCCTCCCGTAAATGTCGGAGGCGACCGCAAAAGACCCCCCCACCCCCACCCCGTCTCCCGCGCCGCCCGTCCCACCTCTTATCTTTGAACCCCCCCCCCCGATCAATACCTCTAAGTGTAACGCGATCGATAGTTTTAGGTGTTCGCCCCGATGCCCGCGGCGCCAAATATACACACGGAGGCGGCGAAGGATCGGGTGGCCATTTTTTTGGGGGGGGGGGGGCGCTTCCCGGAAAAGGCAGAATGTGATGAATCATGAAAACAGATTAACTGTACAGTTTACAAGCCCTATTGATTCATTTGTCTCCGACTTGGCTTCTTGGTTTTCATACTTCATTTTTCCCATTTGTTGCTCGGCGTCCTCCGTTTTCTCCCTCCTCCTCCTCCTCCTCCTCCTCCACCTCCTCATCCCTCGCTCGCCTTTCTTCCTTCGCTCACTCCGGTGCTTTTGATTGGTGCGAGGGATCATCTCGGCTTCAGCATGGATGGATGCATGGGTCAATATCTATCTGAGGAGGATTGGAGCTCAAATGAGGGGCTGGGGCTACCTGAGAAAAGCCAACCGAGGGGAGAAGATGCCGGAAGCTAAGTGAAGCACAAAGCTGTGAATCACCGGCTGCGGCAATTTGCAACTTGTGAATTTTGCCCGGCGGCTAAATTACAGTCAGGGATTGATTTTTTTCGTGGTCTTTTCTTTTCCTTCGCTTTCTCTCGTCCGCCTGTTTCTCTCGCGCCCTCGTACCATAACGTTCTCTTTCTTCTTTTTTCTTTTCCACTTTGCCGGACTTCATCGGGCCAAAGACGATGGATCTCTCCTTTTCGAGAGTCAGACGTCTATTTTGAGCTCGAAAGACATTTGGACACCATCTGCTCCTCCCGACTAAACTCTATGAGACCAGTGAAATGCTTCATATCTAGTTTGATTGGTAAAGTCTGTAATTGAGCGTCTGAGGCGCTGCATCAAGTCCCTTCCTCATTCAACTGTTCATAGATGAGCACGCCTGCCTGTTAATGACGTGGATAATTAGAACTCGGTATCTCCCTGCTCATGTACAGATCCCTTCATTGTGGCAAATGACCTCTCTTGTCATGCTTTGACTTTTTTAATCAAAGTCGCCCTCATGTGAAAGTCAAGTAGTCAAGGTCTTCAACAGGGATCTTGAAGAAAACTGACAAACCAACTATCTTAAAATAAAATAAGGGATTTGATATTTTACCTTCCTTTTTACTTTGTTTCCTATTTTTTATTTTTCTTCATGTATTATATGAAACATTTTATTTTCGGATGCTTTTCTAGACACCCAGGGACACATTTTCATGAAATCATATACTATATATATATATATATAAACATGAATGATGTAAGGAAAGTTTTACTTGTTAGCTCTATTTATCCACTTTATGCTTTCAAGGTATTATTATTTTTAAACTGATCTCAGACCATCACAAAGGTTTGTGATTCATTTACACAGTTAATCTTTCTTTATGATTTGATAAATGTGCTTGAAATTAATGTAATGGATGAATCCAGTCGACAGAAACCTTGTACCTAACATTGTGGGTTTTAAATTAATTATACTTAGTCAAGTAACTTTTCTAGTTTTACTGCTAATTAAAGATTTCTGGTGGAAGTGTACTTGCACTAAATGTGTATTTCTAAAATCTCATCCACGAACTTGATCCTTGATATTTGAATAAAAAACATTTATAGAATATGGCTAGACCAAAGAAGGACGTTCTGTTTTCTGAACAACAGTACAGTAGAAAACTAAATTTCAAAAGTAAACCTCAAAGTTTCTTTAGAATAACTTAAATAAAATTGCCAGGCAACGGATTCCAACTTACGCTGACCTGTGCGGCTCAAAGCAGAAATGTATAAATAAACAATGCACAGGAAAGATACCCACATAAATCAAATGAGGTGCTTCATTATATAATTAATCACGCCGGGGCTCGGCGCAAAACACTAAAATAGAATTGATCACGAAGCTAAGTGTGTGTAATTGATTCATATAATTGGACACAGATAATTATCAGCAACCCAATTAAAAGAGGGACAAACAAGTGATGCTTTCTGTCTCATTCCAAGAGCCCTAATAATTCATGAGCATAGTTTCTGATCTGGTGAAGAGGAGTTCACCGGAGGGATGAAGCGTGGTAAACCCAGGGGCCGCTTTATGGAAGAGGAGGAGGAGGAAGAAGAAGAAGAAGATGAAACCATGCAGGGCAGGGCAGCGCTTGTTCAGACATGGCTGACATGGTTTTGATCACATGGCCTCGTGTTTCCCCTCCATACTTTACTAAGCCCGGGGCGCGCTGGGAATATGCAACTGTGGCAGGTGAATCAGCGCGAGCATTTGTTTGCTCCACGGCACGCGGGAAGGGGAGCTTGACGGACTGCATGCAGACTGCCGCCCGGAGAAAACATTTATTTATTCCGCGCGGGAGGAGGGACAGTCCCAGGAGGAGTCCCCAGTCACTCCCAGAGTCAGTGTGGGGCTCACGTCACAGGGATGTTCGTGTGCGTTTGTTGCCATGTTTGAAAAAAAACTACTGCCTCGCTCCACACACACACACAGACACACAAACACACACATGTACTTTGTTTCTTTTGGTCCGAGCCTCTCTTCAGGGAATCATTAAAACACAAGCATAGGAATTGTGTTTGATCCTCATCTTCAAGTCGGAAAACAACAAAAATAACGACTAAAGACTAATATATATGAAATAATTCGCCAAATAAATAAATATCAAATAAATCAGACTGAAAAGAGGAGAAACTTCTCCTGCTTATATTCTGACGTTGCCAACTCCACACACCAGAAATCGACCTGGGTCCAAAGTCAGCTCAGCGAAATTCCTTGTCATTTAAAGGTTAGAAAAACAGGTTTGAAAAGTATAAATAACATGTGAATTCACTGAATGTTAAAACACATCCAGTGTTTAAAGGCTTTTAATTTGAATTCATAATGAAACTTTATCCAATAAGAAGTTTTTTTAAGTCATGAATAGAGATTTTCAACCTCTGGCCTCTTTCCTTTTTGCATCTCATCAAAATATCTCTTGTTTGAGTTGCAAACACTATAAATGAAATGAAAACACAAAGGACATCAGGTGTATGATGTGTGGGGGATTTAATATTACAATAACCCTATTTAGTATCTCATTGGGCAGCACTTTTTATTTTGCATGAGGAACATGAGGGATGTGATAATTACTGCTTTTTCCAACGAAGGAGATTTAAATATATAAGACTCTAATTCCAGTAGAAAAGAAAAGATATTGCTCCACTGGGATGGAGGATAGTCGACTCCACCACCACTTAACCCCAGTTAACTATCCCACCATCAAAACCAAGGATAATTGGAGATGGGTGAGAACCACCGGGGGCAAAAGTCTCCTTCTAAGCAGATAAATAATGGACTCGGGCACTGGTTTGAATTCGGGTCACGCAGCCACTGGATGAAATCGAATCACCTTTATTTTGGTGTCAGGAGGAAGTCCGTATCGGCTTCTGCGATCTGAACAGAGTGTGATTAGATTCCCCTCAGCATGGCTGGGGGTGGGGGTCAGAGGTTGTGTCGGGGGGGGGGGGGGGTCAGACAAACAAGGATATCCCCTCCAGCAAATGATTCAACTGTGAAGGTGAAAGTCGAGGGCATCTTGTGGAGTGTCTCTGCGACCGGGACGGAGAAGTCTGTCCAAAGCAGAGAGACGCTGGAGACGAGTTCAGAGGTCAGAGGTCAGACCGGGGGACAAAGTCAAACTGGACGACCTTCCGACCAAGGACATCGCAATGATGTAATCCCAACAAGTGTGGTCAGAATACCTCCATGCATTGTTGAATTACACACACAATATCCTTGGTTAATGCTACCCTACAGTACAGCTGTGTATCCTGAGTGCTGGAAGTGTGTAACTGTATCAGACACAGCAACAACCATTAGAAGTTGTTTGTCCATTAGTCATTGGCATCTATCACGGGCTTGATATTCTAATCCAGTCGTAATAAAGTTTAACACGATTAAAACAAGTTATTCTCATTTCCACGTTTGGAAAATCTAGTGGGATTAAACTGTATTAAACCATACAAACCAGTAGGTTGCATTAACTGAGTCTTTATCGATCCCCCCCTCGCTGTGATTGGTACGTTCGGTTTGTTGAACATGAATGCTTAGAACGAGACTTTCACATGTTTGTATAAGGATGTTGTTTTTCTCTGCTTTCACAACGCAACAATAATTTCACTCGGAGTATAATTGGCATGTGTTGCTACCAGTGCAGGAATTGCAGTCGGGTTATGAATTATATGGAAAATTGTGCACTTTTAAAATAGATGCACTAAAGTAGAGTTATACAGCTGGAAATGTGTGTGTGTGTGTGTGTACAGTATATAATAAACATCTTTGTAAAATACTGTATATACTTGATATATACTGAATATATCAAAACCGTGGACCAAAGATTACTTGTAATGTGAATTATTTATACAATATACTTAGTCTACCTGAATGCCGAGCTCAAAATGTATATTATATATTATATATGTTATATATGTTATATAATTAAGCTGAAACACAAATATTAAACAGATCCACTATATTTCCACTTAAATCAAGGTCCAGTTATAAACCTCCACACGAAGGCGGGTGTGGGAGTGTTTCTTCTTCTTCCTCTTCTTCTTCTTCCAGCTTCACTTATTGAGGCCTCACACGGTGGTGTCAGGGTGAATGAGGAGCACCGAGAGGCTTGTTTGCCTGACGTCTGACTTCCCCGGGCACTGTACGTTATCCGCCGGTGGGGCCCGGTGACGGGGGGGCGTACTTAATGTGACATTTGCGATCACAGATGAGCTCGCAAATCAAGGCTTTACCGCCAGCCCCCCGACCAGGGACGGGCGCGTATTCATTTATTTATACTCTTAGATTGCGCCCATCAATCAGAGCGTTATAAATCCTCCTGCTCATCAATAGGCAATCTGCTAATGCATGCAGCTGATCAATTCCTGACGAGCCGAGCGAGAGCGGCTCGTCTCCGTCTCTCCCTCCACAAACACACCCGCTCTCTAACATCATCCAAACGAGCACATTCGTATGCTTTCGTGCAAACACGCACATCCCATTTAGGGTTCTGTCGTTTGATCAGAACCAATATCGCCTCACATTAACTTGCCTACAAGGGGGGGGCTTAAGAGAAGATGCATGAAAGGGGCCCTGCTGTATCATAATGATTTGATTAGTGTTCACGCCGACCAGTGAAGATACACTTAAGATCCCCGGCCGGCTAATGGAGCTGCAGGAAAAACAAGAAATCCTAATGTGTCTCAAAGTTGTTGCCGTTGTTTTCATCTTGATTCAAATTGAAAATGTGCCCCTCCTGACTCAGAGCAGTGAATCTTCTACGTCTTGCTCTTAGGAGTCTCTGCCGCATATATGCAAATGATCGGAGGGGAGGCAAATGTCAGAGGAGGCTTGTTCAGCTGGGGACGGACGTCTCTTGTCTGGAGCTGAGATGCAGGCTCACGCTCCCTCGACAGGTTGATACAACACACGACATGTTGAGATTCACCTACTGTGTTTAGAGCTAATAACGCTCGCTGGCTGTGTGCTGTGACAATGGCCTCCGTGGAAATAGTCATTCAAATTCTAGTAACGGCAGGTACAGTAGAGGGGTGGGGGGGGGGGGTCAGGGCGGTGGCGTAAGAGCACAAACTGTCTTTTGTCACTTTCCATCCAATCACTTCCTTTCACGAGGCACGTCCTGTTCCTTATTGCATTATGAAATGGGAAACATTTTTTAAAACACACTGTATATGCTTCAATCCTCAGATCTGTTTGCTCGGTTTGAATTTATTTCTTCTCGGACGTTTCCAGGCCACAAGCTGTTTGTCACCTAGGTGTTGCCAGGTAACCGGCGGCTGCACCGAGATCAGCCGACTCCATCTGCTGAGCAGGAGCATGTGATCCAATCAGAACCCCCCCCCCCCCCCAAACAGCCACTGCACAGGGAACTTGTTTTCCTATAGAGGGGCAATTGAATTTGAAAACGTCCACTGACAGCCATGCAGCTCTAACCTGTGGAGGAAGCTGCTGTCAGATGATAGTGATGATGATGATGCTACTCACAGATGGTTAGGGGGGGTTTGCGTCAGTCAGTCGTTAGTCTTTACTCGTGTTCGTACTTAAATTAACTTTCAAACAAATCATCACCGTTCTACAGCTTTAAAAAACTGTATTTGGTTGTTTACTAGATGATGTTACTTCCTGCTACCTCACTGGTTTTAGATTAGTCACATGTTTTGATTATCTCCACCCGTGTAGTTGCGTTCACACGTCACAGCTCCTCCCTGACTTACAGTCTAACTCACTGCAGAGCATTTCATTAGCGTCTGTGGCTGATGCCAGTTCAGTAACAAGCCGGAACAGCCCTGCAATGATTTTTCTTTCTTGCTGAGAATCAGATCAATACCACTCTCATACAGCAACGGTCATACAGACCGGGAAACGTCTAATTAATACAAATTAATTTTGTGTTTGTGTAGTCAGAAGTTTGTGGTTTCTGAGGTTTATGTGGATCTGCCCCGGTAGAGGCTAATATTTCAAGATTCAAGATGAATACTAAACTGATCTAAGTAACTGGTTTTAATTCATTTGATTACACAATTTATTCAATTTCCTTCATTGTGTGATCTGCTCAGGAGTCATCTTTGTGTCTCCCAAGAGTCGCTCAAACACACACACACACTGTGAAGTTTCAACTTAACGTAACAATTCAAGTTGCGAGCAGGGGATGCTGGGTCAGGGTCTCCACGGCTGCTTGATCAGATGATAACAAGCAGTCCATAAACAACAGAAACACACTCACCTTGAAAATGCATCATTCTTCGACTCACACAGGCAAAGACAGCCTCACATAAAATGAGAAGGTGTGATATAAAGCTGCTGTTGACGATGAAAGGGTGTCTCAGGTTTTGAAATGCATGCTTGTCATTGTCAGTGAAACGAGTCAGGATTTAGGGTTTGTTTGTTTACTACAGTGGCTGTTTCTCGGTAGTAAGGCATGTGTAACCCATAAAAGCAGATTTTTCTTATTGATTCGGTTATAAAAGTGATATTTAAACCAACTTTAATGTATTTTATAATAAAAAAACAGTCATATAAGTTAATTTACAGCTCAAAAAACACATTTCACTGCCATAATCTCTTAATTGTGATACTTTAAGTAAACAATAAATCATAATTTGACCAATTTCATTAATGAAAATGTTATCAACTGCCACTCATGAAAATCTCGTGTCCATCTCTCTGCCCCGAGTCAGGTGAAGCACATCTGAAATAAGAAAAGCCGAGATGCTGTTGACAGGAACAACACATTTGGTTTTCATCCTGCAGACGAGCTAACATGGCCGAGGCAAATATGAGCGCACACAAGTGAAGACGTCTGTGCATGTAGACACAAGCTCGTCGCCTCAGACGCACACAAGGAGCCAGACTAACAACACATGGCCCAGCCCATTAACCACCCGCCCACCAAACAGAGGAGCCAACCACGGGGTTTGCTCTGCTCGCCTTCCTTTGCCATCCTCGGCCGCGGCGGTGCCCTTGACCGCCCGGGCCCTTTCTCCTCTGCAACACAGAGGCAATTATCACCTTGTCTCTCATCAGACAGGACCCCGGCTCATCCGACTCGGGGCCCACCCTCGCCCCCGCGGCTCAGGGCAGATTAATCGCCAGAACACCGGGCGCAGGCGGCTTCCCAGCACCCCCTGCTGGACGTGAGCTGCGGCAGTGTGACGTGGCGTCGGGTTATTAATGCTGACATTAGCGGAGGCGGGAGAGGGATCAGCGTGAGGCCTGTGGTGGAGGATGGAGTCCAGACCCTGGCACTGCAGGGACGGATGGGAAATGTCACTTTAGCACAGAGTGTGTTTATTGTGTTAATGAATGTGTTTTTTTGTTGCTCGACATTCTTTGGATGGCGTCCAACAGGAGATGTAACACGGATCCTCAAGCAGGGTTTAGGAATGACATCCCCAGAGCTTTAATCCATTGTTCAATGCAACTGAGTATGTTGTGCATATACCTGTGTGTCTGTGTGTGTTTGTGTACTTGTACAGATATGTTCGTGAGGATTTTGATACTCACCTTCTAACCCACTTTTAATGGGCGGTTTAGGGCTTAAGATTTGGTGAGTGAATACATTATGTCTAGGAAAGTTGTTACTGTGTAGATGTGTGGTGTGTGGTGACAAAGACCTGCCATTGTTGTTGTTGTTGTGCGTTGAATCTCTACCTGACCTTATTTCACATCCCTAGTTGAGTGTGTTTTAGTCTGAAGCAAGTACTTCACAATATATTCAGAATTCTGTAGAATGAGTAGGAAATCTTTTCAAATCCATGAGCAGACTCAAAATGCTCAAGATAACAGATATTTTCCAGATTGTGCGACATAGAGGAGACTCGTCGTCCATCTTCAACCACACTCTGTGGTCTTGTTGTTCAGTTAAAGTTACACTTTGTTGCTTTAATGAGCTCATCTCACACCAAATACAGATGTTTGCTGCACTGTAAAGCCAATTAAAAAATATTGGAACACATGTTACTCATCAACATACCCAGACGTGAATCTCAAAATCTTCAGTTTATTAAATGCTTCACTTTGACAACGCGCTTTGATCTCCAGCTTCCTCAGAGTGTCTGATCTTTTCACGAACCACAACCCGACGTTGTTTATCCGAAACAAGCACTTTGAAAGCAAATCCGAACTTCTCCCGGTCGACCGCGTGGCATCTGTCAACCTCTGGCGAGATCCTTCAAAAAAATCATATCCCAGTGGAGTGACCGGGGCGAGGACCTGCCACTGCTGCTTGACATTTCCTGGAAGGGATTGCAGTTTCCTGTGCCTCGCAGACTCATGTTTGACAGAGTGTAAACCAGTCGACCGGATCGGGCCACATGGGCTCCGTCTGAAAGGTCGGGAACTCCTCCCAGGAACTGCCCAATCAGAGTTGGCGATTCGGCCGTCATGGTCGGAGGGAGCGGCGGTGGTGTGGCCACAGGTCGACACACTGGGACGGTTTCAAGCTAATTCAGCCCCTTGGACGACTCACAGGGCAAAGCTGATAACATCTCTGTGGTTGTACATGAAGAAGAATGTGGCAAGTGAACTTTGGACATTTAATATTTATTTTTGACATCTTAACCATATTTACCCTGGACGTGGTCGTGTTACATCCGCAGTACGTGATTGTAAGCAACACCCGGCTCGAATGCCGAGATCACGTGGATTCCCATAACAGCTTGGTATTACCAATCAGTCGGCTCTGATTGGTTTTGTGAATAAACAGAGGAGCCCGTCCTTTCTGTCGCGTCTGGCCTGGCTCACGCCGTGCCACCTTAACAGAACAACACAATTAAGGGTCACTTCTCATTAGTGTGTGTCCAAGAGGGGGACATGGAGACACACGCAGTTTGGTTATTAGCGTCCGCCCCTGAACAAAATGTCCCTGTGCCTTCCCTAACAATCCCCGGTCATAATCAAAGGTTTTGATTCCTCATATTTACTCCGTGGGCCTGTGTCGCAGTAACAAGCGTCTTTGACATCACGCCGCATCCAGATGGAGCCAAAATCAATTTTGCTTTAGGGTTTAATTTGAGTCCAATGTGAAATGCTACACGTCCACAAGAAAGACATTTTTCTCATAGTGCTCCAACGTGGCTACTGGCCTCACGTTCAATAGGGTTCCATTGAATTCTCTCTTGTCTCTATGTGGGAATGAGAGGAATCTATTTTTGAAATTATCGATATAGAAAGTAAAGTAAAATATCTTTAGTAACGTATAGAGAGATAGATAGACAGATGGATATTTAATAGATAAGAATAAGATATATTGCCAACACCATTAAAACCTTGTTTTCATTGCTGGGGGCTCAGGTAATCAGCCGTCCTTGGATAAACAAGATAATTATGATAATAACATAATTAAGACATTTTTTTACAAATCAGAAAAACAATATATGTATTCCCGATCTCCATTGACCCAATGCAGCAGATGCAAATGCAAAATAAGAGCATATAAAAGTAAATCTAACAGTCTAACGAGTAAAGATTTCTCCTATGGATGCAACATTAGGAAGAAGCATAAAGTATAAATAAACCCGCAGACGGGGTGTGCATCTATTAAACCCGATTCATAATCCCAAATACGACACAATGATGAATTTTGCGCTCTGATGTCGCTTCAGAGGCTTGACAGAGATTTGCACTCTGCAAAAATCTTAAGTTTCTCCTCTTCCTCTTCCGTCTCCCCGGGGCCGAATTTGCAAAAGCGGGTCATCCCAGACTTCATCTCCTCCCCTTAGCAGAGAAGTCTTATTCATCTATCATAAGGCCTCCCACAGGATTTCCCTGGCAATGTAAATTGGGCGGGGGGGGGGGGGGAGTTTAGGAAAAAAATGCATCTCATGGCGAGCTGCTCCGACTCTCGCTCCGCTCCCCGGCCCCCTTCTTCCTTATCTCTCTGCTGTTTTTATCTCCCTGCCAAGGTCAGACGGGCTTGAGGCGATCAGTTGTGATAAAGACAGGATTGGGAGACGGGAGGGAGGGGGGGGGGCCTGGACAAACGGGTCGCGTCCAGCTGCTGATGGTCTATATCTAAACGGGCCGCCTGATAGCACACGGCGCTTTTATTCAGGCCACCTCCCAGATGCGCCGAACATCCCAAGAAAGAGATTATCATGTCGTCTCGCTGGGTCATAACGCTTCCCACTTATCAGGACAGGATTTTGCTGACTCGCCGTTTGGTTTATCCACTTTCATTTCAAGCCTCTCAGAATCCTCGACACACGCTGTCGGGGGGGGGGGGGGGGGTGGAGCGACGCCGAGGAGGAGGAGAAAAAAGTTGGAAGCGAGTGAAGTTGAAGAATGTTGATAGGAGGGCAAGAGCAGGAGAGATCTTGTAACACCTGCACATTCCCACACGAGGCTCTGGGGAGAGATAGCTGCACCGCAGGGACAAACTCATCCCTCACTTCCTCTCTCTCTCTCTCTCCTCTGTGGTAAGAAATGGATCAGGGCTGGTGAGAGCCCGAGGCCCCCGATTTCCTTCAATATCCTCCCTGTGTTCTCCGCTGTGATGTCGGATCGACTGGTTCTCTCCGGGGCACCAGTGGAAAGACGTGAATTGAAGCGTCTTCTTCCACGTTTGATTCATTTCACATTTAATCACCAAGTACAGGCAGTTTTAAGCCGGAATCAGGCTACAGACATTTTGGCTACAGACAAGACGTGTTGAATGCGACTCTGCCACCATTTTCTAATCCAGACTTCTTTCTCCCTCCGCTTTTGTTCGCTAACATTAGGGCAGGTTGTCGCTCCACGCCACTCTCCGTTAGGTTTACATCCACTTCCTTGTGAGGTCACACAGGTGAGGTGAGGTCTTAACAATCTGAATCAGATCCTGCAGACATTCTATTTCCATCTTGCAGTGTGTGCTTGTTTAAGATTATAGAGAAGATTATCTCTGAAGATTCTCGTGATGTTCTATTGCACTTCTGTCCGTCCTGGGAGAGGGATCCCTCACATGTGGCTCTCCCTGAGGTTTCTACGTATTTTGAGACGAATTGTAATTTGTGAATATGGGCTATACAAACAAAATTTGATTGATTGATTGATTTATATTTGTGATGCAATCCGATTTCAAAATCCTTCTTTCCCCCATATTCCAGCTACTTTTTTTCCACCGTCACTTTTCCCCACAAAAACAACACGCCATCCGAGCTGTGTGATAAAAAAATGGCCTCGCCCGGCTCCAGCCCGAGAGAACGCCAGAGCAGAGACAATAAAGAGAGCGAGACATTCCAGAAGCTCCCAGTAACACAAACACAAACACACACACACACACACATGCAAACACAAACATATTTCTTTTTCTCCCCTCCACTAAGGGAATGGGAGCTCTGTTAAATAATTCAAATGGCTGTCCTAGGATGCCAATCAGAAATACTACAGCCATAAAAGCCTGTGTCTATACTTGGTGCAGAGTGGAGGCCCCGCAGCAAATGAAGGCATTATTCTTCTGATCCTCCGGAGGATGCAGCAGCAGCAGCAGCTGGTATTTCTTCTTCTTTTGCTTGTCATCGATTTATTTCTTTATTTATTCTCCGGGAGCAAGGAGAGATGTTTAGGTTTTTGAAGCAGGACATATCTGCGGCGGGGGGGCGGTTGTGTGTGTGTGTATGGGGGGGGGGGGACTGTCAGCCTACTTTATCCCCATTTGAATTGTGCCTCGGCGCTCGCTCCAAGGTGAAACACACGCTCTGTTGGAAACTGGGTTAGGAGGAAAACAAGTGTCTCTGCAGCACCGGAGGTACCAGGCTGCCTGAGCCCCTCCCCAAACCACCCCCACCCCCCACCCCCACCCACTTTAGCTTGGTCGTAGTAAGTTATCTGTGCTGTTAAAGGATGAATTATTAATCACCGATCGGGGGGGGGGGGGGGGCGTGTTGCGGTTGTACTCAGTGTTTGTGTGTCGTTGGGACTTGAAACCTTTAAAGGATGAATCTGTGCCCACCAGTTTTTACCAGTGATTGCATTAAATATTTTAAGAGAAGAAGAAAAAAAGAAAACGGGATGCATTAGTTAAAACAGGCGTGAGTTTAAATTAATTTAAGATTAGATTCACGGATATCTGTCGAATAAAGATTGGTAACGTTTATTAATGGATGTGTGAATATGAGAAGATTGATTTGAACCAATACAGATTGTGATTATTTTGCAATTACGCTTCTGCCAGTCGCTCCAGTATTCAGACAAATAACTGCAACACTAATTCACTCAGGTGTCATTTCATATGTTCTGTCAATAGCTGAATAGTGAAATTTCAACATCTCTGTGTGTTTATTACCAGGTGGTTATGTTTTCACCCCCGTTCGTTGGTTTGTTGGTTACGTAAACCTAAGAAAGACCCCATTGAATATGGGCATGGACCTAAAAACATGTTTTATAAACTGGTATTAATCATGAAATCCTTTAGGCCCTTTTGGATAAAACACAACAACAGCTCTGCTTTGCCCTGGAACCCATTCATTTCAATGTGCTCACCTACAAAGTGCAACACTCAATAATTTCCCCAGCTTCCCAGGGAACAGTTCATGGATCTTGATGAAGAAAACTCAGACGTAGTTAAACGGCTGATTTCTCTTGAGTAGTTTGGTGCAGCTTGGTTGGATTTAAGGGGAGTGTCTCTCTACTGAGGGCCATTCCACTTAATGGAAGTGTTTTTATAATGAGAGTGAATATTGGAAGATCGGTATCACAAACTAATACCGAACGTGATTATCTTGTAATTATACGGCAAATACAAATAACTGCATTACAAACTCCCCCCGGGCGTAGTTTCATAAAGATTGTCAGCACCTCATTTCGGCAATTTCAATATCTATCTGTGATGCGTATTAAATTGAACAGTATATATTAAATTGTTTTATTTTAATTGTATATTTCCTTATGTTCATATCTTATTCTATCTTATCCATCTTACAGCTTATGTTGAACACCAGCTCTTTTCCAGCTTTAGGCATATCCTATGCATAAAATACAGCTGAGGTACAATATATATATAGTGGGGAAAAAAATTGAAATGCATATTTTTGACCAGTGAAATGAAACCTTACAAAAATTGACACTCCTGTCGAATGTGTGCGAGTAAATGTTAACGACACGACATTTACTCGCTATCTATTATCTTCTTTCCCGTCCATTGACTGAGTGACACGCTGTAATGGAAATGTGCAGATGAAGTCAGTGGTGCTGGGACGTGCAGGAGGTGACAGTGATGGAAAGTGTGTGTGTGGGGGGGGGGGCTAATACAGCTACGACAATGATGGGACAAGAACTCTTCATTTATTATTCAGTGATTTGCACTTACTAGCATAAAGGCGCTAATTACCATTCCACATATGCGTGATACTAACGCGCAAAATCTTTTATCACTAATATTTATTTATTTATACCTTATTTCTTGTCGTCGTTATATTAATTTTCATCTACTGCCCTTAAATGAAATAACGATGTTCCTTACAACTCAACCAGATGATATAATAACGATAATTTGAATGTTTTAATGTCTCAACATCAATGTTTTTAATTGTTTAAAATGAACTCGAAGTTGTTGCTGAATGTTACACATCAGTGATCACAGCAATAACAGCAAATTAACTGCAGCAAATACCAGATGTGATCAGCAGAAACACTCCACTGTTAGTATAGTGATTAGGTTGTTCCCTGTTAGAGGGTTATCTTCCTCATCGGTTGTTTATTTCTAATTTCCATTTGCTGCACAAAAAAGAACTTTTCACTTGTGTCTTGACCGAACACCAGCAACCGCCCACGTGCCATCGCAGGCACGGTGCTACAAAAAAAAAAAAAAAAATACTAAAATCCAAAAAGCTTCCAGGAAAACATGTTTTCCTCCACTTAGCCAGCAACAGATATTCAGCTATCTGGCTCTCCGCGGTGGAGCGAGCTTCCAAAAGCCCAGGAGTCCATCTTCAAACTGTGCTAATGGACGATTTAACCACCACTCTCTGCCCGGGCCTCCCATGGAACCAATAACCCCCGCCACCCCGCCCCACACCCACTTATCCATTTGGTTACCTTGACATGATGTCACTGTCTGTCAGGGGGGACGGCTCCTCGTGCGCGGCCCGTGTGTCTCTGTGCACGTGGCGGGGGGGGGGGGGCAGTTGAGGTCATTACTCATTGATAAGGCCCCCTGTGGAGCGGTGATGTTATCTCCTCCCGCCCGGGGACTCCCCAGAGCAACCTCCACAATTAGCAATCTTCCCCTTACCATTTACCTGAGTGACAAGCACCCTCACCCACGCAGCCTGGGAGCTACCCCCCCCCCCCTCACCCTTCATTGTCCTAATAGAAACTGAATTCTGATGCTTCCCCCACGAGTTATGTGGTCAAGTCCATTTTTTGTGATATAATATTTGTATGTGACCATGTGCATCATGTTAAATGGATAAAATAAAACACCTCCTGAAGAATAGATTCATATCCAAGTGATACAAGGGCTGAACTATGCGATGCACGTTAACAATATAATCAATACAAGTTGTTCAATTTAAATTTGAAACTGCATTTTAATCTCTGTTCCATTAAGAACATATATATGAACATGACTAACTCCTATACTAATGAATGGCAGATATAGTTTTTAGTATAAACCTAAAGTAGAGACAGCAGGAGCTTTGGGTTCAGCAGCTCTGAGGTCTGTTTGTTCAGGAGACTGTGACATACCTTCGCTCTGGGCCACGTTACAGCTCCTCTCTCATAGGGTCAGTGCCAGCCAGCCGGCGTATAAAGGTAAACAAGTGAGCGTGCATATTCATAAATGCACGATCCACTTCTTCACTTAACACCCCGCCTTTTATTACCTCGGATGAAAAAGGCTCCTCTCATCTTTAGAGAGTTAGATCACTGCAGCTGTACCGGCAGATACGATCGCACTGTGCTGAGTAACAACTTTCTTTGTCGGCGCAGAGGAGCGTATTATTCCCAGGTCTCTGAGTCGCGGGGCTCCACTTGTATCAGTCACAGAGCAGGACGGAGCTCATCTCCACTGTGTGTGGAAATTGCTGAAAACGCTGGCAGGGTAATCTATCAACATTCTCCTGTGTCTGCGCGGGAGGACCTGGCGACTGGAACTTGTTTGAGAGTGCAATGTGGGATGAAGTGACTGTTTGGAACCAGGTACTTTGCCTCCTTCCCTGCAGTGCAAAGTATACGTTTGAAACCCTCTTGTAGACGGTGAGAGAACCGACCTGAGGGGGGGGGGGGGTCACCAGGTAGAGACTACAGCCGGCAGTTTGGTAAATGAAGGTACGAGAAGCGGCAGCAGCAATTAAAAACTTCTGTCTGCTACCGAGAGGTCGTTGTGAATAAAAGATTCAAATCGTTTACAGAAACTAGAGGCGAGAATATGTTGAAGGAGACAGAGTCTAGAGAGAGAGAGAGAGAGAGAGAGAGAGAGAGAGAGAGAGAGAGACTAAGGAGAAGTCGACCCATGTCAACACAATCAGTGATGTTTGATTCAATTTGAGATTCAGTTGGACTGAATCTGTGACTTGGACAAAAAAAGAAATAGACAAATCTGAGAAGTTTATGATGAAGTCCAATTTTAATGATATTTATCTTTACTCAACTGTTTTTAAGTAAATCTTTTTCCCCATCAACGATTTCATTTGAGCCAAACCAGATTATCCCCTTTTAACAATAACTATAAGTTTTATATTTATATATACATATTATGTTCTTTTATTAAATGGCATGCTGTTAAATTTCCCTAATAGACCGAACTGTCTTTTCGGCATTTAAACATTTTGTTTTGACTCAATCAAATATGGCAACCACCCTGAAAAAGTGCCTATACTTTCCAGTTTGAATATTATTCTTCTTTGCACTGTTTAGTCCAGTGAAAATAAGTTAATTCAATTAAATGAATGCGGCATCTTGCATTGTTAAAGGTTAATAATTAAATTACAGGGAGCACAACAAGCCGCGAACCCAGCAGTGAAGCTGCCATGGCTAATGTGTGACCTTTGTAATTAGAAATCCAATATTCACTCCTCTTTAAGCTCTGTTTTGATCGTCACCGCCTCCTGAGGGAAATACCTCCAAGTTCAGCTGCTACATGATCCGCTGTGTTCAGCAGCTGGTTGCTCACTCTGTCTGTGAACCATCTGGTGCTGGACAAGTAGCTCGCGATGAGTTTATCAAAAAGCTGTTTCCTGGAAAAACAGCTGCCTGCTGCCGTTTGATTAGAGCGACAAACCAAACAAGTCCAGTTGAAGACGACTAAACCAAAGACAGTGAGCTAGAAGATGCTGAAAAGCTCCTTTTAGCTGAGAGGAGCTGAGGAGCTGGGTGATATTTATCTGTGCGTTAATCTTTACAAGTCGCTTTATTAGAAATATTGAATAATGAAGCGGTAAATTAGGAATGCTTTCAGGGGGAATAGTGTTTTCGGTCTTGCTCAGTTAGTTTTCTATCGAGCTCGGTTTGGGTTTAGGACAGAAAACTGGAAACCTTTTTAGCTATCAAAGCCTATTTCAATTTGTGTTACAGCCTTTTGTGGGACATACTGAATTATTTGTAACACACGTGTATCACACTAAACTCTCTGATGTATTAGCAGGCTCCGGCGAGCCGTCTGATGTCAGATGGTAGTGATAATGATGCTACTTACAGCTGGTTTTTCACTCTGACCGTGACCCAACACCCAGAAGGGACGACTCTGAAGAACATGTCAACTATTTCATGTTATTTTTCTTCATTTGCAGAAGAAATCAATTGCTGTCTTGAGATTCTTGTTTTGTGTATTTATGATTTGTCTTGCGGGTCAAACGCAGACACCTCTTCAGATCTTCTTCAGACTCATTTATTTCATTCTCTAATAGTCAAAGCTTTCATTAACCTATCCGCCACTTGTGAGGTTTGTGAAGACTACAGTTTGATAAACTGAACAAAGCTTTCCCCTTGAGACCAAACGTCCGTGCTTCTCAACCAGCAGGGCTGAATATCAGTGAGTTCAGTTCTTCTTGCCTCCTCGCTGCTCAAGTGGCCTCGCTCTCGCTCACTCGATGTGCTTCCTTAATCGGAGCGAAATGTCTCCTCTCTTTATTATTTCAAGACACGCGCCGAGCCAATTAGCTAATCATTACGGCAAGGCAGGTGGTGCACTAATACAAGATAATAACACACCTTGGGCTTTGGGAGCCACCGCTCTGCTCGGGGCTTCTCGGCAACCCGGCACAGTACGGCGCGGGCCTAATTGGGTTGTGGAACACGGGCAGGGAAATGGGGCAGACGTGAAATGATCGTGCACAGGAAGAAAAAAAAAACAACTACTAAAAGCTTTAATGGTCTGAGAAGGACATTGGCTTTATTCAAAAGGACAAGGACCTATTTAATTTGGTTAAAAAATGGAAAATACAGTTGGATCCTTTGTCCGAGGAGATTTCAAAGCTCTCAGGGGCGCAGCTACTTTGGATGCACACGGTGTATTTTTCCTCAGCCCCCTCGCATCACCCCCCCCCCCCCCCCCCTTGACTGCACTGCAACAAACAAATCCCCAGTGAGCAGATTATGTCGATCTGTAATCACGCTCCCAACACATGGATCTTGTATTTGATCTCAAATGGAATCTGACAAAAGTAAAGAAAAGATGTATCAGGCAGGTTTGTTTTTGATGTGGCGTCATTATAATGGACCTTTTCCTTTTTTTTCATAGATAAACATCAAATACATGGAGAAATCAACGAATCAGCTCGAAGTTGAAGAGAACGTTGATGAGTGGGTAGTGGTAGAACTTTTTTCCACGCTGGTCTCAGCTGCGGCTGATGAACACTTCCTGATTTCCTTCTCGACACCGATGTACTGGCTGCACACATGTTTCCCTGCGTCCCATTTCCGAGCTGTCAGTACATAAATACATCTCATGAATGCCTGATGAGGGAGGAACGAGCGCTGTCTGTCACCGTGTGCACCTGGCAATGAAATACAAATCCGCTATAGCTCTAAATGAGAAAGTACAGCCTGTGCTAGAGATTTAACTGCAGGAGCAAAACCAAGTTGCAATTTCAGATCGTTTCAAATTTTACAGTGCGTTTCGTCATTAACGGGGGGGGGGGAAGTCAATCGCCCTTTGTCCAATGATGTTCGATACCTGCTCGTTATTTAAAAAAGTTTTTTCTCATCCTGTGTCGATCAACAGGATTCGACACTCGATCAAATCACACGTGCTCATCTGGAAATAGCGTTTTGACAAGTGAGGGGTCCAGTCAAAGAGTGTCAAAAGTAGTTTGCCTCTATTACAGACCCCCCCCCCCCCCCCCCCCCCCCCCCCCCCCGCCCTGCCAAAGTCACACATCTGGTATTCACGGAAAACAACATTTAACACACCCGCTCCCGGAGCCGTGGCATCTCCCTTTCATTATGTTAGCACCTCCGAGGGGCTAGGACGCCGCCCTGCTGCCCCCCCTGCCCCCCCCCCCGCCTGTGACTGACACGTTGGTTATGAGCAGTGATGGCTGCCAGAGCTGCGAGGGAGCATCTAAATGAACTGACACCGGCAACAGTGTGAAGACACCTCGCCGCAAATCCACTGACAACATTATTATACTAAGGGCTTTATATGGGATGATGAGGCCCGGAGAATCAATGTGATTGATGCACGGCACTCCTCAGGTTTTATTTCAGACGGTCGCTCAGAGCGCTGGTTCTGACCGCTGCCACTTGGACAGGTGCTGATTTATACTCAGTGATTATGCATCCTCAGTTTTACAGTACACAGAAGGAATTAGAGCTTTACAGGGCGGGAATGACAGCCCAGGATGCAGGCAACATGGAGGTGCACTGAAACCCAATGTATACCACCTGCAAAATGTGGTTATACTCACTAAAAAGGTGATTGACTCATTTTTCCATTTGCTGTAGTGGGGTTATTGGGGTATTTGACCAGCTTAAGTTTAGCAGTTAGCTGCTAAAGAGGCAGTAAGTTCCCTCTGGAGGTTGTGCAACAAAATACTGAGCCAAGAAAATGTGAATATTAGATGTCAATCAACCAAGAGGCCAGAAACATGACTTCAAATGAAAAGTAACTTAACTAAACTGCCTCTGTAAAAGCTTGAAGTGTATTTAAGCAACAATTCGCTGTCAGGTGTTTGTGACTTTTATAAGTTAAGTAAGTAATAAATAATCAGATAACAATACAGAATAGAATAGAATAAAAATCAGGCATAATAAGAAAGAAAAGTATTAAAGATGAAGGCTGAATACTTGGAAATCTTGCATAGTTTGTGTCAATGTGTGTGTGTGTCTGTGTCTGTGTGTGTGTGTATGTGTGTGTGCGTTTGCGTGTGTGGAATAATTACACAGATTGTTTAATTGCACAGAGCTGATTGCACTTTGTATTTAAGAGTCTTATGGCCTGAGGGGAAAAAAGCAGATTTCTCCCCAACTGCAGGTTTCAGGGTTCTCAGCGTGTTGCTGCTCATATTTACTATCGGCGATTCTGCAGGAGACACAATCCTCTGGCAAGAGATTGATTTAGTGGTTCTAAAATCGTTTTTGAAAGATATTGTACCTGAGCAGAATCAGTATTTGCTTTTGTTCCCTTTTACAATTGTCAAATCATGTGGTTTTGACCGGGGTCCTGATCAATTTCATTATCCACGTACACATTGAGAACGTTTTAAAAATCGTGTACTGATCATTACTTTAGATTTTGACCACGTCATTGACACCCGGAGGTTCACAGGAACCGATAAGTTGCTGGATGCAGCCGAGTGGCCGATACACAAACTAACACACAACCCCGTCTCCTGGCTCTTCTGAGGAAACAGCAGCTGCACTTATCTCAAGTGTGAGTCTCCGCATTTTCGGATGATGGAATAATAATTTCACAATATTTCACGTTCACGTCAATCTAGGAAGTTAACATTTTTAATTAATACTAAATTCCTTCTCGTCCTGTAATGTTTTCCCCACGCTAGTCAAACATCTGCGCACAATGAAGCTGTGCTACACAACAGCGCCCACGTTTCTCCACCATATGTCCTGCCCAACTGTTGCCTGGCGTAAAATCTGCAGTCAGAGGTAATGAGACATGCAGTTTTTGTAAATTAATATTAAAGGAAAGAACAAAGCTATGGCGACAATAGCAAGCCTTGTTGTTGTTGTTTTTTCATAGTTATCTGTGCCCAGTGGAAAATAGTACGGTAATGTCGGCTTATTATTAAGGCCTCAAATGAATCAAAGAAGAACAACCTGACAATTCACCTCCTTCTCTAAATTCGAATGCACAGGGAGTTAAAACACACACACACACACACACAAAGCAGAGAGGGAATAAAATATACTTTAAGGTTTTATCCAGCTAGTGTGCAATCGCAGGCTGCTTGCTCAGGGAAATCGGTGCCCCTGGGCTACATCCCCTCCCCACGGCTGCTCACTGGGAGATACTGCAAGAAAGAAAAGGAGGATGTCGGCGTGTAAGCAGAGTGTGAGGGTGGGTGGTCAGTGGAGGGAGCTCCGGGCGGGGGGGGGGAGGAATGAAGCAGCTTATACTTGAGATCATTCTCTTTTATTTATTTGTAAAAAAAAAATTGTGCGGTAATGAGTTTACTTTTTGGCAAATCACGGCCGCACTTTCCTCGACGCGGCAAGCCGTGCCACCAAATCCATCAGCCCACTCAGTATCACTGAGAGAGAGAGAGTAAGAGAGAGGGGCGAGTCGCTGCAGTGTGGCGATGACGCGCTGCCAGAGATGAGTTGTGGTTTTATTTCTTTTATTAGTGCCGACAAAATGCACACACACAGAAAAAACATGAGATATTTCCACCTTTTTTATTCTTTGACAGTCGCACACAAACTCCCATATTGTATTTCAATCACTCAGATTTTAATTTTCCATCTTCCTCCGATTAAACACATCATCTACGGATCAAGAGATGATCCTTCACTTCCTGTTTTGGTATAAACTTCCCTCTCGAGCTGCTGGAAAAAGTATGTAAAGCCTCCTCACTCTTTTTCTCCCCTCTCCTCCCTCCTCCTCCCCTCTCTCTCTCCGCTCTAGACCCTCACCTCAACCTCCTTGACCACCTGTTCCTCCCAACCGTCTCAATTTACTCTGGCATATGCCGAGCTGCAGCTTCCCGGTGGCACAGGCATATAGAGCTCATGCATAACGCAGTGAGTTAATTCTCTCCTCTCCACCTCCAACACCTCATTTATTTATTTGCTTTCCCTGCATAGTTAATAGGAGACACCGGTCACGGCTACACTGATCAGATAGGAAAACGTCTTCCACCTCATGTGGCTTCCTTTTGCATAGAAATCATACAAAGAAGAAATCGTAGAAATTTGCTTTCCAGTTCTCGGGAAATCCAGTAGCACAAGGCTAACGGGAATTGCTGACATCCAATTCTCACTTAGGTTACCAAAATATGAAATATATAAATATAGACCAGCCTTAAAAGTAGCAGTCCACAGTGTAACTCACATTGTTTTTCTTTAAAATTAAAGAAAACAAAACAAGTTTCCAAGATGATGGTAGATCACCTCCTCCTTGTTATCAGATGGGACATGGAACAAGTGAAATGTTTAATTTTCCAAGAGTCTGTGTGTCGGCCTCCTATCTTGCATGTTAAGACAAGTTATCCAACACAATAACCTGTCGTTTATTCTTATAGATTCAGCCATAACATAAACAGGAAATGTGCATTAATGCAACACATTCCCCATGAACCAATGAATAAAGAAAATAGGAAAAATAGATGTCAAAACAAAATGTTTGCTGAGGATGAAATTAGAATATTAAGAAGCCGACTTCCTTCTTCCTCGCACAGAGCACAGACACAGGAGAGCTCCAACACAGCTGGAGGTGCTGGAGAGGGAGGGCGGAGTAAAACCAAATCCTCCCACCTTCACCGGGAAGCTCCGATTGCTTTGATGGCTCTGTGAGACACCTCAGCCGAGTCGCGTCAGGAGCAATTATAACACAAATGACCAAAAGCAGTGCTGAACAAGTCGACTCTGTGACCCGCTGCGTCCCAAGATGAGCGTGGACGTAAAATAGGCCACGAAGAGAAGAGGAGGTTTGCCCTGTGGCGAACGCCCGTCTTTGTACACAACTCATAAAGGCTAATATTACCTTGTCCTTGCAGTTATTGCTTTGTGCCGTCCCGTGTGGGTTTTGTGCGTCGGTGACCTGGAAAAATGATCTTGAGCGAAAAGATGAAGGTAACAGTTTAATTCTGCAGAATTATTCACCGTTGGGTCTACGTGTGTTTGGCTATAGGGAGAATCATTAGGACAATCTGACAAGTGTCTCCCACACAGAGCATCGGAATAATTAATTTTTTGAAGATGCATTAGCATAAATACAAAGTGCTTCAGAAATCAACAAATTAGCATTTTATGTCTGAGGATTTGAAGGCAGCTGGATTTGTTTGAGTCACTTTTCAGAATTAGTCTCTGTGTTTGCAAATAAAAAGTTGGTCGTGGAAAGACGGGCTTTAAGAGAAATTTGAATTAAATCCAAAATGTAAAGTAGTTTCTGTTGAATTTATTTAGATAATACACAAAAGGAATAACAATGTTTGAGTCTGTACAACAACAAGTTGATCTTATATTGAATATCCATCCGTCTGTCTATTATCTGCACTGCTTATCCTATCAGGGTCATATTTATATATATTTACATAAGCGGGTGAACAATGTGTTTAAAGTCTTTTGTTACCTAGCATCTCAACACCTTTTTCATTTTCTTGCACGTTACGCTCAAAGCACACCCATTAATCAAGAGACTTAATGTAACCTATAAGCTTTCAAAAGTGGATTTGGATTTTGGATAAACTCAAAATGCGCTTTAGAGTAGACACGGATTAAAATAGAGCCCAGACGTTCATGGTCGCCTGCTTTAAAAGTTCTCTTGTATCCCTCTAAGTTTTCTCTACACTAACTTACGATACAGTTAAGCATCATTTAATAGTTACCTTTACAATTCATAATAACTTTGTTTGTAACAATTTTAGCCTCATGCACGAGTGGATTTCAGATTTACAGATATCTTAAATATGATATAAAAACCCCAAAATAAACAAAGTAAATCACAAAGAGGCAGAATAAACAACAACTAGTCTTTGTTTTTCTTCAATTTCAGTTCCTTTTGATCTGATTAGTAATATTGAGCCTCTACAATAAACCAACAAACAATGACCCATAGAGATATTGCTTTACAGAATTGCAATAGTGGCTTTGCAATATCTCCAAATGTCCATCTGCAGAGAAATAAATAGGTTTTCCCTCTCAAGCACATTTTTCCTCTTTGTTGAGACAATCATGACTGTGAGAAGCTGTAGAGGCAAAAATATGAATCGCTTACCCGTGCAACTACAGAGAAGAGAGCGGGCCTGACAGCATCAGCACATTCCTGCGGCGTGCTGCTCTCTTATATCACGCAGCCATCTGATGACTGATATTGTGGATTTCTTCATGAAATAAACATGCTGTGGAGAAAAGGAGAGAAAGATTCCAAAGCAAAGACAGAGGAGACGGGAATGAGACAAAATAACCGGAGCCGGGGTGGTAACCCGAGCTGACACGGAGCCATTTGTCTCCCTGTCTGGTGCAAAGGAGCCGAATCTCGAGCCCCGAAAGGTCACAGTGAAGAAACCTGATTGTGGAGCCGTGCAGACCGTTACTGATATAAGGACAAACCCACGACACAAACTTTTGTCTTTTGTCTCTTGTCTCTTTTGATTTTAAGAAGATGCTTTTTTTGTCCATTCCGAGGTTTTCAGCTGGCAAAACAATAGAAATATTTACAGTGGCTCAAGGCAGTTTTTAGACCATTTCACAATTTTTTGTAGATTTAATTGTGTTGTAGTCATCTGGGATTGGTTGCAGTGTTTTGTTAGATTTACAGATCAGTATTCTCATTTTGAAAAATACACAGATTCTTATTCTGTATTCCAGCTTTGACTTGTCTTCAGTGACTCTCCCTCAGCTTTTCACACTTGTACTTGGGCTGTTTATCCAGTTTTTCCTCATAGACCCCTTTCCCATATCATCAGTTTGTTAGGGAAGCATTTGTTTCATGCCTTTTTACTCATGTCTTTTAATAGTAATCCTCAAAATGACTTCCATCTAGCTCGTCTACCACGAAGCCCTGATTGATGGAGTGCTAATGAGATTCTCTTCCTCCCAAAGGGACTGCAGAAGCTTTGTTGGGTCCATGGTCCCCTCCCTGACCAAGGCCCTTCCCTCCCGATCATTAACTCTGCCTTGATGACCAACTCTACGATTCACGGTGGCTCTGAACTTGGAAAACTGAAGCCGTCTGGATCTATTTAGGTATTTTGACCTCACTGCTTAGATTGAGTCCTGACGTGCAGTTACAAAAAACGCTGGCTTGTGTCTTTCTATGTCCGATCAATTCCGTTTGCCACAGGTTGAGTGTAGATTGATGGGCAGGAATCGATGTACAATTAAAAGTTTCCAACACAATAGATAGTAAAAGTACACAAGGTACAAGGGGCTGAATACTTCCTGAAGGGACTGTATAGAGCACTTTAACAACAGATGGGAAAGAGGACAGAATGAAACCAGATAATATTTGGAGCTAAATGCTAACAGCAGCATAATGCTAACACATTGATTTAGCATGTATATGCTCACCATCTTAGTTTAACACGTTAGCATGCTCACATTGGATAGTTACAACTAAATTTAAAATGCAGCTGAGGCCAATGTGGATTTTAATAGTTTTCCACTTATTTGATTAATATGTTTTATCAATTTTGCAAATTTTAAAAAGCACTAAATATCATACAATGGACCATGAAATATTATTTCAATCCAGACAATGGTTCACTAGATGTTTGTATCCAAACCAAATTCCTGGACCAACCTTGTGGTTTTAAAAACAACAAGCCTAAGGTTTAATCCATATAAAGAATGAAGCCAACAATGAAACAATGTGTTTGCAATAAATTCTCTTTTAGCTGCTGAACATGATCAATACAAGCTCAATGGAAAACCCCAGAGACGACGTCCTTCTGGGTTCAAGTGTATTCTACCATCTTCTTGTCTGGCAGCTTTGAAACAGAGGCATCCTTGGAGCCCTAATTTTGATGTGGCTCATTTTTTTCTTTTTCGTTTTTCAGATGTTGGTCGTTCCGGAGACCTTGCTGAAAATGTTGATTGAGCTTTTTGCGAGGATCAGATAGCCTTGGAGAAGAAAGAGAACTGAAGAGAGCTGTCTGGTAAATAATATGATCTACACTGGCCAGACACACACACACACACACATGCACACACGCAACGCAATGTTCGACAAGATTACCCCCCCGAAAAACGGCACGTTGCAAATCATGGAAAGACGGCGGGGAGATAAAAAAGAGAGCGTAAGTGGAAGCTGCACGCCGGGCTTTGTAAAACATCGGGGATGAAACATCGCTTTCCTCATAAGATGATTATGTTGTTAAATGAGATATGGCAATACTCTTGTAAAGCGCTTTAATCCAAGGATCTCCAGCTGCCATGCAAATGCAGCAGATGTCAGCAGGATGACACAAAGCCGAGGAGTGAGGAACCAAAACCGCCTCCGTATTATTTAACAGGGGGAGGAAGGTAGCTGTTGTGTTAATATATTCAGTCGGTCAAAAATTCGCAAAACCGTTTTTTGTTTTCTTCCGAGAAGAAGAAGGAGATGAAGGAGGAGGAGGAGAAACAAAAGCCTCTGAGAAGCTGGCCGAGGCTTTCGTTTTTATTTTTCTGAAGTGGCACAAACTCGGTGATGCTCCGATGTTCCCACCAACTTCTGAGACGCGTCTTCCCGTGTGAAGCTCCCTCGCGGCTCCCCGGGCGTTCCCAGGTGGGATGTTAGGGGCGGGTGGACCGAATCGGAGTGGATTTCCTCGGGGGGCGTTAAAGTAAAATGTCTGATTCAAGGCCCCCCCCCCCCACCCACCCACTCCCCCCTTTCCCCTCCACCACCACCACAACTCTCTTGGTATCCACGTGGATGACATCACGACTGTGGAAGTGCCAGTGAGCCGCCACTCCGGGCCCATTAAATCAGATACCATGATAATTTGGTCTAATTTGCCATCAGTCCCGCTAATTGCATCTGACTGTGGCCTCCGCCGAGGATTGTAATTCCCTTGAACTGGTTAGAGTGACTGTGATGGGTTAGGCTTGAACTTGGTTAATAGCAGGTGATGTACGGTTTGTTTTGCCCATTTTTCATCATCAGCTTTTTTTCATTTTAATACCAAAGCGGGCGGAAATCGTGGAATAATTACGACTCACGATCCGTGGAGCTCTCTCCGGGGACCGTCATCTTTAATTTTTTAATTTTATGTAGCTTCTTTAAGTTTTGAAGAAATCTGATTGTATCATTTAAGCAGTAAATCACTGTTAGAGAAAACAAAGCCGAGATCTGAAACGCTGAGTGACCGCACCGTGCGTCAATATCAAGCTCTCTTTTCCTTCCCCTTTTCTTGTATCACTCTTTCTCTCTCTCTCTCCCTCTCTCTCTGTCTCTCTCTCTCTCCCTCTCCTCCCCTCCGCGGCTCACGGAGCTTTGTGCTCGTGTTTGAGTTCTCGCTGGCTGACAGGTTGTCACAGATAATAAGTTTTAATTCCCCGTGTGGGACCGAGACTCACTTGCCTTGTAATTTCCTCATCATTTTATTCCCTTTTGAAGGCCTGGAATGTAGATTGGTGAGATGTCAGTTTATAAGTGGCCGTAAGCTGAGATAGTAATGTATTCCAGCGCGCTCTGACTCGGACTCTTTGTCAAATTACAGCGAATGAGGCGCATTCTTTCATGTTTTGATTTGGGTATGTTCTCATGTCGCAGGTGCACGATCAATGAGAGCTTTGTTATTTAAATCTCATGTTTGGTCACATGGTTGATACATCTCTCTTTTTAAATATGATAATTCAACACGTCACCTCAGTCTGACAGAGAAACGCTCAGTTTACCAGTTTCCCCTTTAAGTACCTTCTGGTATCATGTCTCTATATGTAAATATCATGTTCCATTTCTGTACTTTGCATTCTAAATAGTTTTGTATGTATCTATCTTTCAACTTCTGTCTATCTGTCTTTCTTTCTTTCTTTCTCTCTCTCTCTTTCCTCTCATCTATCTCTCTCTCGCCTCTCTCTCTTTCTGTCTCTCTCTGTCATCTCTCTCTTGCTCTATATCTATTTATCTGTCTATCTATCTATCTTTCTATCATCCATTTCTCCATTTCTATCTATCTACCTCTCATCCCTCTCTCTCTGTCTGTCTGTCAGTCTATCATCCATCGCTCCATTTCTATCACTCTCTCTATCTGTCTGTCTGTCTGTCTGTCTGTATATCTATCTATCTATCTATCTATCTATCTATCTATCTATCTATCTATCTATCTATCTATCTATCTATCTATCTATCTATCTATCTATCTATCTATCGATCCATCTATCCATCTATCCATCTATCCATCATATTGGTCATTTTAAATTGTCCGATCAGGACGGAGAGACGGGGAAACAAAAGCCAGTCTCAGTGTGAGCTGAACAATAACACACTGTGGTTCAGACTCTGGTGAGTCACAGGGATCTCACTCCAACCCCTGATCCCCATTTGTCCCAGCGGTGATGTGTCTAAACGCACCACAGCCGCTCTGATGGACACTCCGCCTTGAGCTCCTGTTCATCCCTTCCACCCTTCAATGCGACTCTCTCCCCATTCCAGAATAATGAGCCTTTCAGAAATTCAACTCAGGGATCCTGGTCCAGTGGTGTGCTCAGCAGCCCAGATTTCTTGCCTCTTCCCCCCCATTCGCTAAAGCCTCCGCTAGCCCCAGAGCTTCCAGGCCTTGGAAAAAATAAATAAATAAAAAGATTCGCAGCTCGGTCAGCCAAGTGTGCCCGCTGTTCTAGGAGGATAAGTTGGCCGGGGGACTATTGTCTAAGTCCCCCTGAATGTAAACGAAGTGCCCTCTTGCTGTCATCGTGGACGCCTGGCCTGCCTTGTGCCCCGGATGGCTGCTGAGGCTTTTCTCCACCTCATAAAGGATGCAGCTGTGTCGTGTGACAGAAAAAAAGACAAACCAAAGACGTCTGTTTCTGAATTCATGTCCAGCTGCCTTCGACCATTCCAGCACGGCATTGTCACCGCAAGGTTCAGACTTCTGTCCTCCCCCCCGCGGTTGGAAAACGTTGCCTTGTTTCCCCGCCCAACCTGAGCTGGGAACCGGCAGCAAAACCCTGACTTATGACATCTTCCACATATTCCCAGAATAATAAATAGAGGGTGTTTTTTATTCGACAGGTGGATTATTTCAGTGAAGAGACCGATATGCATATATTCGGCATTCAAGCCATTTTCTGTGGTCTCTCCTACTTCCGTGTCACGGGTGTTCCAGGTGACTCCCTCTGGATCCCACGTGATGGATGCTCTTAATGAAGGGTGTTAATTTAAAGTCACCTGCAGGCTATAGCCGTTCCACCCATAAGACTGCATCATCACCCATCCAATGTTCTCTGTGCACTGACAGAGGCAGGCCCAGGGAGAAGCGAAGAGATGGAATTGGATTTGAAGCTCTGAGGCAGGTAATAAAAAGCAACACTCCCACACACACACACCAAGGAATGTGATTTCCCCAAGTACCCCTGGCAGACATGTTGAATTTCTAGCTGTAATGTATAGGCGGCCGAGCTATTCATAACACGGAAGTACACCGGCTGAAGCTTGTTTTCTCATTAAAAGAGCCTTCCCCGCTCCGAAATGTATGGAGCAGGTGAACTTAGGTGTAATGAACGCCCATATATCAGTGTGCAGCTGGCCAACAGGGGGCGCTATGGTGGTGCCCTCGCGCCCCAACATGACGGCATTGCCACGAAAATATTATCTAAGTTTGTTTCTAATATCTTTTCCGAACCGGAGCGCAAGAACGCTGCGGCTAAGGGGGTAGAGCGGGTTGTCCTCTAAACCAGAAAGTAAACAAAGTAAACTTTAGAAGTGCTCAGGTCACGATAACTTCAGGAGAGGCTGTGTGGCTGTTTGCCTGTTTATTGAAGTAGAATTAAGTTATTCGATTTTTTAAGATAGAGATTCTTTCGCCTTATGGTGAGATATCAATATCGTGATTCAGGGCCCGGGTGTATAAATGAATTATAAACCAGAAGATAATGAGAGATGACTTTTATGAAATTAAGTTAAAGCAATAAGTGCTGCTCGTGGGCTTGTAAAAAATATCTTAAAGCTACTTCAGGAAAAAAAAAGTGTTTCTCATCTTTCCCGAGGCGCCATGTGTCCTCGTGCTCCTCTCTCCTCTCCTCGGCTGCAGATCACGACGTGCTCCAACACATTTTACCGTTGACAGAGTGCAACATGTAACATAGAATATCATTTGATGACAGACACGATGAAAACAACATGAGGGAGAAAATAGCCGAGACGTGTGGCGACGAAGTCTCAAGGCTCGACAGCCGGTGAGAAAGTGATGTTTCAACACCTGACAGTGTGTTGAGCTGCACAAAAAGTATTAACGTGTCATTCCCCGGCCTTGCGTTGTGTTTGCCCTGCGCTGTGTTCTGTGGATTGTCATTCACATCAGATCCCTGCTTTATCTCCTCTGTCAGCCTTCAGAAGAATTGCCCCCCCCTGGAGGTTTATGGACGTAATGAGCTAAAGTCAATCGGCTCCTGCGGGAAAAATCGATTCCGATCAATACTCACTTTCACATGCCTTTTGCTACACAGCAGCCGGGGATGCAGGGCTGTGGTTCAATGGATCCAGTGTAGAGTAAACTGTGGTAAACCAGGGACTCTGTGCACAATAGAGAAGCCTCCGGATGCCGTGTTTAACATGGCCAGCAGCAGGTGTCAGTCCTGCCTCAGCCTGACCTTGCGGAAAGGCAGCATATTTCAATTTCCCCTTCAGTAGTTCTGGAGTGGTGTCCGGAGAGGGGCTGGGGGAGACGGCCGCCCATGCAAAAGGGCCCTCAGTAGATTTCTATGCAGGCCACTGGAGCAGCAAGGATGGCCCTAGGCTGGAACTAAGCCCCGGCCCTGCCTCGCTGACACTGATCCGCCTCCCGTGCGTCTCCACACAGACTAAATAAAGCAGCCGTGGTCAGCGTGGGGACTCGGAGGCTGGAGAGAGGGGAGAGGGTTTTCAGCCTGGTGTCGTTTCGGTGATTCTGTCGCAGCCTCTGCCAATAAAAAGACCAACAAAAATCATTTTCTCATTAGCGTTTGTAGCAACTGTGTCACGTTTGTAATGCGGCAACTTGTCACCAGTCGGCGAAGGTGCAGTAAGTACAGAGCAGTCACTCTGGGCTCGTTCTCCACGAGACACTCGGTGGAGAAACATCATTAGTTTATTTTAATGTGCCACAATGGGAGGCTGAGTGACACTAATGGGGGGGGGGGGGCTGCGTAAAAAATGGTGTCAATCTTGGCACTGCAACGCTTCACTAAACAGCACATTAGTGCTAAAAGTATTTCAGGTCTATAAGTATGCTTTCCTCTCTTGAGCTGCTACAATGGGGGGGACAGGGCCACATAGGCAATTCCTAAAATGTGTTTTAATATTCATAATGGGGGGGGGGGGGACTGAGAGTGCAGGCTGTGAAGCAGACACGCTGGAGTGCAGGCAGGCAAACGTCTCAATCCTTCTGATGCATTAGCAGCAGGAGCCCTGAATGGATTCTCCTCTTTCTGTCCAAATACCCTCAGTCAGCAAGGAGGAGGTATCTCAATCGAGATCATGTGACCAGCTCTCACTCGATTAGAGCGAGTGCTTACGGGATGCCAGCGCAGCAGAATGCCTCGGTTGTGCAGAGACATCGGATGTTGCAGCGGTGATTAATGAGCGATTTACAGTGTGATTATAAACAATTCTGCTCATTAAAGCAATGAGATGTGATTAAGTGGTAAACGGAGCCGGACGGGAGCGGGTGCACAGGGCCCCCCTCCGCCAACCCCCGCTGGTGGATGGTGCTCAGCTCAGGGCCACTTCAGGAGGCGGAGAAAAGATGAAGTGAGAGAAGGACGGGGACGGACTTCACCGCCATTACTTTTCAAAACGTGTAATAACCACGAGGTGACAGGGGTCAAGTGTCTTTTTTAAAAGCATCTTCAGCCGGGACGATTTGATATAACAGACAGATAGAGAGAGAGACAAGTCACATGTCAGAAGTCAGGATTCCTCAGGGTTGTAGCTCACCAATAAGACAGATCTGACAGGTGAGGATTTCCAAGTTGTAGAATCACTGAGACAACACATCTTTAACACATGTTTAGTTAAGTTCATCCTTTGCAATTTGTAAATAAAGGAAATATTTAAATAAAAGACAGTTTCCAGGTCTAGGTCTTGAGTAAGTGGTTCAGGAGCAGTGTTTTCTCCCTTTACTACTAACTTCATAACACATCTTTAACACATGTTTAGTTGAAGTTCATCCTTTGCAATTTGTATATAAAGGAAATATTTATATAAAAGACAGTTTCCAGGTCTAGGTCTTGAGTAAGTGGTTCAGGAACAGTGTTTTCTCCCTTTACTACTAACTTCAGGCTTTTTAGCTTTGTAGATCTTTTACAAAAACCAAACCCACCAGATGAAAGAAAACCACCATACATCTCCTTTAAATTACCTGCTCTAATTTGATATGAACAATGGTTCAAATATATGAAATGTTAAAGGTGTGACAACTCCCGCCCACTCATCTGCAGTGAAAGCCTCCGTGGAAATAACCTTGAAGTGATATAAATATTTATATTTTAATCTCGAGTATGAATGAGATTTCAAGAGTATATAACGGTTGCCAAAGATGTGGAATTTCAAGCCAGGTGAAATGCAGATATTGAATTAAAGAAGAATGTGCTCAGAAGAGTGAGCGATCCGCGGCGCATAATATGATGAAAGTGACAAGTCGTACAAATCGAATGCGGGAGGAGAGAGAATTAATAATTCAGACCCGCAGAATCCATCCTGAGACAAGAGAGGGTTGGGGGTGGGGGGGGGAACAGAGGAATAAGAAAAAGACGATCCCCGGGTGTTGGCTCGGTTCCCCTTTTTCTTTACAGGTTTCATGAAATCTGGGACACTGAGTTCTATATGTTTAGAATCCCTGCATGTGTAAAAAGTCGGAAATCAAACCCTCAGCGCCGCCGTTATCGGAGGGAAGTGGCTACAGGAAATGCAAAGGGGTGGGTGGGGGGGGGGGGGGGTTCAAGTCGGGGTCAAGTGGAAGTTGTGCGCTCCACTCAACCTGTGCGTATTCAACAAAACACAACACGCCGCCTGAATTTGCATTGATCCCATTGAAGCGGGGCCAGTCAGCGTGTCCACCGGGGTTAATAACCCCAGCCCCCTGCTGCAGTACACTCTCCTAAATGATTCAGCCGAGGTGGAGTGACCTCCGCCCATCGTCCTCGCGGAATAAAAACCGTGTTGACTTGTTTATTGTTTTTCGGCCGCCCTCCTCCGTGCCCTCTATGAGCTTGTATTTGATTCGCCCCGGCCTCTGGTGATGCTTCACAGAGACGCCCTGGGTGCCGGTTTGTGGCGGCTCTGGGACTTTTTCCGTCTCGGGGTCGGGGAAAACCCTGTGGCTGTGCTCGTCCTCCACCTTCTGATGCATCCAGATGATTAGTTTGTGTTTTCCTCTCCTCTCACCCTCCCTCCATCCGTCTCTCTCTCTCTCTCGTTCATTCAAACACATGTCTTGTATAATGCTGCCAAAGCTTCGCTCAGCCACAAACCCTCAGGACATGCTGATGGGGAGGCCAGCGTTCACGCTCAGCCGCGTCCACACACACACATGCACGCACTGTCATCCCAACAAGCCCCCCCCCCCCCATCGATCCTGTGGCATTCGCACGATAAGCTCCATCCTGCCAGTTTTTTTAGCTGCCTGGCACCAACACGCGTGTGAAGCCTCCGAGACCTCCTCCATCGTTCCTCGAGAACATCATCATTTCGCCCGCCGCTGAACTGTAGGCATCCTCGTGTATCAGCATGTGTAACACCCACATTCCTTTGGTTTCCCCCCCTCCCCCCGAAAAGAAACTAATTAACTATGTGTGAACCAGCTCAGGAGGTGCGGCTGACAAGCATGTGGCTAAATCTGTGCTTAGTCTCACCCTCCTCTTTCTCGCCGCCCTGTTTTCTTCTCGAACAGCGGACACTTCCTGTCGGGTTCGGTTACTAGCTTATACGTAGATTGAACAAAAAGGCTCCGTTAAGCTGAAAATCCAATCTGAAGTGAGCTTGTGGCAAAGTCCTTTTTCTTTTAAATAACTAAATGATGCATGAACTCCAACCGTGGCACGAGTCTGTGGCAGAGGTGAGAGCGAGAGCAGTCTCTCATGGTATTTGTCTCGTTGACTTTACACTATGCAGGTCGGGCAAAACATTTATTCTCGCTGAATTCCATTTTTTTCTTTCCTGTCGTATTAAGCTCGTAGAAAAAGCACCGGGCTCATATTCTTGGGGGAGCCGGGGAAATTGGTTGCTAAAATAAGGCTGACCTTGCACTTCCCCGCAGTTCAGCTGGAGAATCTGACTAATGAGGCGAGGTGTGCATCAATGAGGAGCACAGACAGGGCGTCAACACCAGGAACCTGAGTCCCCCCCCCCCCCCCCCCCCCCCCCGCCACTACACAGGAGCGCTGCACACAACAAGCCAGGGCTGCTCGGAGCATTATCACCAGGATGATATCCATGAGGCAAAACAACAGAGACTGAGCAACAGGGCCCTCTATGTGGAGAAAAAACATACGTCTGACTCACTGAACCAAAAGGTGCATTACCCACAATCCCCAGCTTGAGGAGTGGGACGTTCCCTCTATTCCAAGTCAGGAACCATCAAACTCATTTTGAAGCTGCTCTTTTCAGGTAGAGCATTTGCCTTTAAAGCTAGAAATTAAACGAGTCGTATTTCACTGCCACACCATCATCTTCTGACTGTGACGGACAGATCCAGCAGAACAAGAAATGACCCACAATGTATACATTACCCACAATGCACCTGAAGAGTTAGCCCCTCCAGCAGAGATAAGGCGCAGGCTGCAGAGGTCTGGGAACCTCATTTCTCTCTAACTCCACACCCCCAGACTTTTTCACTTTCAAACATGGAGTCTACAGATTCGACCTGTGACACCACTTCGGGGAATTTATGAGCTCCTCGCCGAGCTCCCTCCGGAGCCACAAATCGCTTTATTCAACTTTTTTTCAAATAGATCTCCCCAAGAAACCTGCAGACTTTGATGTGTAAAAATCAGCGGAGCTCCGCTTAAGGTTGTTCCAATAAAACAAGGAGTTGTCTGAGACATGAAGAATTGTGTTCACAACCTCTTTATGTCTTTTTTCTGTTTTCAGCTTCAACCTCTTTTATTGTGACTGCTCTTGCGTGTGGGTTCGAGCGAGTTTGATGTGATAAGAAAAACACCAATTACTGTTAATGCGATGGTTGTGGGTTCAGGCCTGTTGTTTTCCATCGGGGGATCATTTTCGTGTCTTGGGGGCAAAGTGCGACCACAGCACAGCCTCTCAGTGCACGTCATGCTCTGGACGCAAAGCCCCGGGCTACACTCTTCATCGCCAGAATAATTCCTTGTACCGTCCCTTCTGATTTGGGGGGGGGAGCGAGAGGGGCCGAGAGACGCTCTGGCCTACATAATCATAATGAGCCCGGCCCGTTCACTTACAGACGGCGGGCTAACTCGGCCAGACATGTGGCTTAGGTAATAGGGGAGACAGAGAGTGACCCGGCTGGAGAGCTACGTGGGAGAGGAGCGTGATTGGCTATCGATGAGCCCTCTGCTAATCTCCTGTGAGAGGTCCGACAGTGAGCGAGAGGGAGGAGAGTCGCTGCCTCCGAGGCACATGCAAGAGGAATAATGAGGCTCTGCATGGGCTCATGATTACCTCAGTGCGTCTGCCCCTCATGGTCTGAGCATGAAAAACACTGTCATACCGACACATGAGAGAAGAATACTGATAGATTGAAGTGTTCAAAACAGATAACCATGTTTATGTATCTTTTTATTAGTGTATATATATGTATATATAAGTGTATATATACATTTGATACACACTCAATAATTCATTATCGAACATTGAATGATAGATTTGAAAAGTTAAAACCTGATATACATAGAACCACTTATTGTTTTCAGGGTCGATGGGACAATGAGCCAATCCCAGCTGACATTGGGCGAGGGGCGGGGTTACGTCCTGAACAGGTCACCAGCCTATCACAGGGCCGATATAGAAGAGGAGTAAATCCTCACCTACGGTATGTTTTGAGTCTTATTGCACACAAATGATGAGAAAGGGTTTATGTGTTTATATATATATTTATCTATGCTGGGATTTTATCTTATAATATGCTCTTAATTGGAAATAAAGCCAGACTATCTCAATTTGAATGGGTCGGCACATCATGATTCACAGGATGATAAGTTAAATTGTGCAAATTATTGTCATAAGTTATTTTGTGCGTTTGTTGCATGTTGGAACTTAGAATGAAACCGAAAGCCTTAAGGTTTCATAAAGTATGTTTATAGTGCTCATGATAGTTTTGTTTTGCTTTGTTTTAGTTAATATGATTTCCATTGTTCTGTGGGATGTGCAGTTTATGTCCTGGCTGTTTCATCTTTTATGGACCATGATCTAAAGTTAAATTGGATTGAATTGAAAGGGTCCGGTCGTACGTGCACACACACACACACACACACACACACACACACACACACACACACACACACTCACACACTGACAGACACACTATCACACACACTGTAACACACAAGAGCAGCGAGCAATGCCAATGTTAATCTGAGCAAATGCACGGCCCATTAGCTGTTTTGCGGCGGTAATAAAGTCCCTGTGCAAGATTCATGGCTCTGTGCTCTCAGCCCCTGTCATGATGTAAGAGCAGCTTGAAGTTAACTGCATATCAACTTTAGAATGAGCCATAAAAACAGCCTCAAAGTAAAGATTGATCCGTCTCGTTCTTTTTGAACTTCGCCGCGTTCTAACGCTAAAAATTACCAGAAATAGTTTGGTTAATAATGTAGAATTTATCGAAAAAAAAAAGTATCTCCAGTAATTAAACATCATTCTTTCGCTGTATCCAATTAACACCCTCACACCTCTGTGAAGATGTTTCCTATTTCTGTCCTCCTGTAATTGTTCTGTTTTACAGTCTGTTCATGTTCGCTTCCCTCCATCTGCCTCGCCTCCGATTCCAGGGGCTGTACAGTTTTATGTAAATAAAGAGGTGATGAAAAAAGAGAGGCGACAGAATCTCTCCTCTGAAATGACAGAAGCTGCCACAGTCGCACCCAGCGTGTCTGTGGATTCTATTCTCTTTATTCTCCTCGATCCTACAGAGGTGGCGCCGCGGCACGTGTGAAACCGAAAACCGACCTGACAACTGTCTCATTCATTTGCAGCCGCAGCTTGTTCCAGAAGTTAGAAACAACAGTCCTTTGCATTTTTGCATCTCTGGCGAAAAAACTGTAAATGCTTGCAAAAAAGGAAAGGGAAGAAAGTACTACGTCACCCCCGGGCCTCTCTCTCTCTCTCTCTCTCTCTCTCCCTCCCCCTTTTCCCTCTCTTTTCTATTTCCACTGATGTACACCACAGACAACACCATATAAAGAACCACTCTTATCTTATTTGAGCAGTTGCTTTAGGTATTTCTGCAAACTCCGCGGGGCCGGAATTATAAATCACCGTGAAACAAGATGGCAATCAGTGAGTATTGTTGTGAGAGGAGACTAATGAAACCACCCACCCTGGTAAATGACCTGGAGATCTGCTGTGATACTGACTCCCCACAGTCGCTGAGATGTGATATACTGGATCTCTCTCCCCCTGATGCGTCCCTAGGCCGGCCAAGGCCAGATAAGGCCACCGAGGCAGAAACAATGGGGCCCTTTTGTCTGTTTATTCCATTTACGGGAAACTCCTATTTCTAGATTTTGGCTCCTGAACCACCGTGGAGGACGTTACAATTTCATTTCGAGAAGTGTGTGTGTGTTCGTGCACGCTGCTATTCCCCACGGTAATTCACGTTTAATTGTAAATACGCACCACAGCCTTTCTTTAGAATAAATTAGCATGTGTACTATTGTTGCTCTGCTCCTCCACGCAGCTCAGAATGATCAAAGCCGCGAGTTTGTTTGAAGAATGAAGCGTTCAGCATATTTTAGGTTAACAAGAGCTGAGCCTTCCCTCACCGGCAGTTGGCTACTGCCCCCCACCCCCCACCCCCCCACACAACCAGCCTCATCTCATCACGTAAGAGACGTTGACTATTTGTATCCTTCCTTTATCACTATGTTCACATCTGACCATACATGGCTACGAGCTGAGTGCCTCCCCAGACGACATCGTTATTATCTCCGACTGTCGCACTAAATCACCTCATTTATCTCTGATTGGCTCTGACAGAGGCCTCGAAATAAGATACAAGGAAATAAAAAAGAGGAAAAACACTTGTGGCATCCACAGGAATCGACCGTCACCATAGTGTGGTGATGCAACATGTGGCTTTAATTGCCGAGCACCCGCAGAGTAACCCTTTACTGGGTTTAGTCCAAGTGGCGGTGTAGGTGCATGCATTCGCTGACCCTGTAGCATGGGCCGGGAGGCGCTTAGCATAAAGAATAGAAGCGGGGGGGGGGGACAAAACAAATCGTCACAACGACGCATTTCTGTGATTATGTTTTTTTTTAGTATGCCTGCCCTCTAGTGGCGGGACGTTGCCATGTTCATCATTAGGGGTCAACTTAATCATACTATGCATTGTCTCAAGGGACAGGGCAGATCAATACTCTATATCATAGAGCTAAATCAAAACAGTTCCACCAATGAGGGAGCACTTGGCTGACGTCTGCCTCGTCCTACTATAGGTTTCGAGAAGAGGGAAGGAAAGGAGGGAGAGAGCGGAACGAGAGAGAAGAGGGGAGGAAAGAGGGAGAGAGCTGAAACGAGAGAGATGAGGGGAGGACCATGACCCTGCTGTTGTTTCTGTTGTTTCTGAAACACTGAATTGTGTTTGTGAAACCATATAACTGTGGCTGCCTTCAGAACATCCCACTCAGCCTCTGTTGGGCTGCTGGTCTGCGCTCTCACCTTAAAGTCCAAGAGGCGATTAACAGGATCATACTTCTAGCAAATGCCTTTTGTGATTTCCAGTGTGTGTGTGTGTGTGTCTGTGTGGGTGTGTGTTTGTGTTCTCAGAAAGGATTAAGATAGAGCCTGAGTTATGGCGGCTGCCTTAAGAGGGAAATGGAAAGGGTGGGATGGAGAAAGAGAGACAGTGATGGAGGGAGTGAAAGAGCGAGTGTAAGAGAGGGAGACGGACCTGGCGCCCTGCACTCAGCACTTTCACTGACTTAGCACAGCAGTGTGGATGTCACCCGGTCTTAAATCACTCCCAACCTTCTCTCAGCTCCATTTACATTTCAGGGAAATCCTCCTGCCTTGAGCCAGAGAGGTTGTTTTACTTAACTGTCTCGGGATACAAATATCAATTACTGTAATGTAGCTCCTGTTGAAGTGTGTGTGTGTGTGTGTGTGTGTGTGTGTGTGTGTGTGTGTGTGTGTGTGTGTGTGTGTGTGTGTGTGTGTGTGTGTGTGTGTGTGTGTGTGTGTGTGTGTGTGTGTGTGTGTGTGTGTGTGCGGCTGCTGAATGATGGAGGACTTAATAAAACCAAAATAACAAAAGCTTTCCTATCAAGCAACACATAAATATAATTTATTGATATGTAGCAAACTGTACTGTGTACACAGATTTGTTAAAATTTGTAATTTGTTTTAAGATTCCACTCGTCATAACGCTGTTCGGTTTCTTACAGCTAGAGGGCGCTGCTCTTCGAGATCAATGGGGTTCGACTCTTTAACAAAGCGCTGTCCTCTGAAGTGCCCACAGTTCTGTAACGGAGCGACAATGGAACATCCCTGATTGGACGAGGCCATTATCCTGCCATGAGCTGTGATCGATGGCCTGTGCACGTTACAAATCACTCAGGAGTATTAGATTGCTCATTAGCATGATGATGGGGAGAGGATGGATCTTAGGTTAATGACAGATGAAGAGTGTAATAAGGGTGCCCCCCCCCCCCCCCACCCCCCAGAGCCTCTGTAGGGCACTTGTTAGTGTACTTGGGAGTTGTGCTAGGGAGTAGATGAAGACTCCTAGGTGAGTAAGTGAGTTCAGTCCTCAGTCTCTGTGTTGTGGCTACGGCAGTTGTGTTGTATCTTTTGCATATGTGTTGTATCTCTTGCTGTTGTGTTGTATCTCTTGCGGTTGTGTTGTATCTTTTGCGGTTGCGTTGCATCATTTGCAGTTGTGTTGTGGCTATGGCAGTTGTTTTGTATCTTTTGCAGTTGTGTTGTATCTTCTCTGGTTTTGTTGTATTTTTTGTGGTTGTGTTGTATATTTTGCGGTTGTGTTGTATCTTTTGCATTTGTGTTGTATCTCTTGCAATTGTGTTGTATCTCTTGGGGTTATGTTGTATCTCTTGCAGTTGTCTTGTATCTTTTGTATTTGTCTTTTCCATTAATGTGTAACACTCATCCATCACAGAGAGCAGCCTTTCACTCTGATGTGTAACAGGTTTGCGCTCCACATGAAAGTCGTACAGCCTTGTGAAGTTTTGTGTTGAGATCTTTTGCACCTCAGTGTCTCAGTGTCTCTTTTATTTCCACTAAATCCTGGATGCTGCACCGTGGAGATGAGAGCTACACACTCATGAACAGAGTCTCCTGTTTGTTTGGTCGCCGCAGAGCTGCAGGGCTTTTTGTCACTGGATTTATGTCCCCGGCTCCTCCTCTGGCTCTCACACACACACACAGACACACACACAGAAACACACACAGACACACACACACAGCTGGAACTCTCCACTAATGTTAAATAAATAAACAGGGATAATAACTGTTTCCCCGACTTGCCAAACTTAAGCTTTTGATCTCCGTTGACTTTACCACTAAGAGAAAATAATATTAATAAAGTATTGTAGATACTGTTGACTACACTCAAATTAAAGCAGTATAAACAATGCAACCTTCGCAATAACGCGGGGCTGTTTGAGATCCCAACCTTTCCACCCGTCTCCCAATTTGCAAACTCTGCTGTAAATAAATGTAAAACAGCTGCAGACACTCGCTGGTTTGTGAGCTTAGGCAATATCAGCCAGCGGCGCGGCTGCTGGGACCGCTGGCTGTTTTATTGCTCTGCGTGTGGGCCACCATCATGACATTCGCTGGATGCTAATTTTCTGCCTTCGGGTTGTTGTCTTTCATCCTCGGCGCCATATTTGCATCGGCATTAATTGTGAAAGCTGTGATGTGGTTAAGTTAAAAACTCTCTGCTGCGTGTGTGTGTGTGTGTGAGTGAGTCAGGTGGATTGCCGGGTTTATCCAGGTCACTAGATTGTGTATAGACCGCAATGGCAGACATGCTTTGTCGGGATATGGCCGCAGAGGGTAGTAGATTCCATGTAACTGCAGGCGTTGGCATCTAATGTGGGGGATTATTATCGGAGCTCTCATTCTTCTTCTGCAAAGCCCAGCGGAGGCTTGTGGGCAGCGACAAACTCAGAGAGCACAACATAAACTTTACACATACTCTCTGCTCGCATAAGCTGTTTTCCAGACATGAACTCTGGAAAAAGTCCGGAGCACGGACTGTAAACAAAGATGGACGACGTGACGACTCCTCAAAAGTGAAACCGAAAGGGTCTGGAGCTCCACCGGGTGGCTCCTCCGTGTTAGTGGATGGGACAGGGACCACATTAAAAAGTCAAAGGAAACAGCCCCTGAGGAAAAATGTTCAGACTTCAGTGCACGTCTGAAAACAGCTTGTGTATTCGCACATTGGGAGGAACAAAAAGAAAACCCCAAGGGCCGTCCCGGGTTCAGAATCCCCCCATTTCTCAACTCGTCTACATTTGAAACATAATGCTTAACTCCCTGGATGGTATTGTACATAAATAACCACTCTCCAGATCCCTTCTATACCAGAGATGGATCGCCCCCATTAATGCAGGTTTGTGCTGCTCAATAATTTAGCGTGAGTGAAATGTGTCGGGTTATGAATACAAGCAAAGAAGGAAAAGGGCTCCGACAGAACTGGGTAAGATAATGGGAGCGCGGCCGTCCCTTCTCATCTGGGATAAACTGTACCAGGGTAAGCAATAGTCTATTATATCAGGAACGCCCTTGGAGAAAGAAGCATTTTATTGCCTTTTCCCCACTTTAACAACGCTACGGCCAGAAAACTCTGAGCTGGATATATGCATGAGCTCGTCCTCGGTGTCTCATTCACAAATGAAACAACCAAATTGGAGCGTCTCCGGGCGCTGCTGTGAACAATGGAAGGATGTGTCTGGGTTTTTGTTTTGACCGCGCGCCACTGAACTCCTCATAACCTTCACAAATATTAGAAAGAGACGCGAGTGTTAGTTTAATAAACTTATGCGAGGCCGCGAAAAGGACAAACACCTTCATGATGTCGATTTTAAGTTTTGTTTTGAAACGACGGTAAAGCTCGGTTAAATATGCAAATCGCCGACGGTTTTGAAAAATCCTGTTTTTCACAGCATCAAAGCTCATTTACGATTCACACCTCCTCCTCCCTCTCCTCCTCTCGGATGTGTTTCAGAGGACCTGTTGTCAGCGTCCTCCAGATGACATCATCGGGGTATGAATTCAAAAGATTGTGATGAATTTCAACTGTTTTGTTGAAGGGAACCAAGGTGCCCCTCTTGGATTCATGGGGCGGGGGGGGGGGGGATTTCTTATTTATGCGTATCTATAAAATCTTTCAATGTTTTTTTAAATTCATCTATTTATTTTAAAATCCTGCAAACTGTCAAAATCAGGGTTGTTGATGCTGTAACAAAAACATTTTAATTGGTTCTCATCACAGTGATACGTGATCAAATGTGTATTTCCCTGCAAGTTTGGTTTTAATTAATAAGTTGATGTTATTAAGAACAGGGGGAAACATCAGGATCGACGGTGGAGAGACCGACTCCGACTCCAGACGACCCCAAGATGGTGGCACCTGTATCTGAAGTATTTTTAGCTGAATATTTTAAAGACTTATCCTCTGGGGACCATGAATATCCAGACACATTGTAATTCAAACCCATCGTGTAGCTGTTCTGACAACACACACTTCAAAGTCGGTATATAAATAAATATACTACTTATATTCATCAATGCAAATTTCTTCAAACATTTCCATATGGTTGAGCTCATGCCTCAAAGCTTCCACAACATGTAACATACGCACACAGGAGGCAGAGCGACGTGGTTTCTATTAACGGCGGTAAACACACAAAGATTTCATGTTTCTGTTGCTTTCTGGGAAAAAGGGAGAGATATTGGCTAGTTTCAGACAAACAGAATTCCATCCACACAGATGGTGCGTGTTTTGCAGGAGCCAGCCACACTGAAGGTTGTTACACTTTTATGTTTCCTTTGATACCAAACATATTAGTGGGTTCTTTTGTTTCATGTACCACGTCCACACATTTCTGATCCAGTTTGGTTCCAAAAGAAACATCTTTCAAGTAGTAAAATGCACAAAATGAGCCTGACAATGCACACTGTTTAGTGTTTTGACTCATCAATGTTCAATTTTTTTCTTTGGCCAGATCCTGTTCCAGAAGCTCGGAGCCAATTGTGCAGAAGGTAACTGATTAAAATATGGGTTTCGCTGTTTCTCAGCTCAGACCCTTGTAAACTGTTGTTTCACTTAAGAGTTTGAGTTTTTTTTAGGAACTGACAGAGCTGCGTGAGGGGCCTTTAAAAACCTGGATTCATCATCTAACAATATGAAACAGGATATTCAGGAATATCACGTGTTTAATTCATAAATCAGTGGCCACATTAATGCTTGTATTAGATTTTAGATACTTGATTTTCACCAGAACAAGATTCAAATTAGACTCAATTAAACCTTATGCTCTCATATATTCACATGTGATTGGCTGGACTGTAGTGGCCTTCCTGTATGGGAATATTTTATTTAACCTTGTGTTTGAAGGCCTATAAACACATTGGTTTGTCCTTAAGCCAATTTCGTTACACAAGAATAAATGAAGGGTAAAACCATCTGGTTGAATGAATTGAATTACTTAAAGACAAACTGTGTTACCCTCCTGAATCCCAGTGTTATCAATCCTTCCCTTTTCTGCAGTGCAGCTTGGGTGCAGTTAACCAGCTGAAGCCGACCGAGAGCACGGCCCTGCAGCTTCCTGTGCTCAGGTCCATGTCTGTGTGAAGCCTCGCTTGACTTAAAAAATCCATTTCCATAACATGTTACTTCAATAAGTGAAGCAGGGAAAACGGACCAGGCGGCTCGTGATTGGATATGAAACACATTCTATGCTTAAAAAATCCATTTCCACAACATGTTACTTCAATAAGTGAAGCAGGGAAAACGGACCAGGCGGCTCGTGATTGGATATGAAACACTTTCTATGCCATGTTAAGTATGTGCTTCCCGTGTTGATGCAGCCGTTGAACACGTCTCACGGTGAATTGAATGTCTTCAGGGACTCTGAGACGGATAACTACAGAATTGTTACAGACAAATGCCCCATCCAGGAAACATTTCATGAGGGAATCTAATGTGAAAGAACTTAATGACTCTTTGATATCACTGATGTGTCTCAAAGCTGGGTCAATTACCCACGCTTGTAGGACAGCTGACGAGCAGCTTTTCCCTCCATTCTTTTCTTTCATAGCCCACAACAGCACTAGGCTGGTTTCAACATGCCGAGTTTCCCATGAGGCCCAGTGACCCCACCTTCCAAAGAGCAGCACATCTTAGTTGCCTGGAAAATTATCATCTGTGCTGGGAGAAAGAAAAGAAAGAAGAAGAAAGGCTCAAAGTTTGTCTTAATTTCTTCTGTCCTGGCGTTGTGATGTCTCTGTCCCAGTGCCAGGGCGCCTGTGGCCACTTCTCCTCTGTCCTCTGGATATTTAAAACAAAAATGATCCTCCACTGCATCTCCCTTTTCTTTTAAACAAGTCCGACAAAGCTGTTTCCAAATAATAAGGTATCACGACTCAAGAGAACTGAGGCTTCTAAACTAATAAATTGTTCAGATTAATTTCAGATTAAATGATTGCAGACATTCAAAACTATTTCTGAAATATTCCAGAGGGGCTGGACGTAAGAACGCAAATGTCCCAGTCAGTTGCAAAATTGTAAAATGAACACGTAGAAGAAGCCAACTTAAATCAACAGCAAATTAATTATTTTATAAGTCATCCTGATGGTTTGATCCCTGAGTCCGTCCTTCTGAATGTTGAAGTGTCCTTGGGCAAGGTACTAAACTGCCCCCTGACGTCTCTGCTGCTAGTGTCTGATTGAAGTGTGATAAGAAAACTGTCCTGGGATCAGCCATGTGTGTTCATCACGCCACATAAATACAAACCATTCACCTTTAAGTGTTTCATGGCCCTTTCAATAAAGATCAAGATAACACAAGGTAAAACTGCAGTAAATAATATATAATGCAGTAGAAAAGAGGTTTGACAATAACACTCACACCCAACACAGGATAATAAACCACAGATTCTGTCGGGGGGGGGGGGGGGGCTCAGCAAACACTAATCTTTCTTTGTTCCCTCTCTGGTTAATAGTCTAATCATTTGCCACGAACAACCACTGCCATTATATCCTTAGCAAATTGACAGTGACTACAACAATAATATAATCACTCCTGTGACCAGATGTGAAATTAATCATAATATGAAGACATCCAATCATTGGTCATAGGATCTCGCACGGTTGTATTTTATTAGAGGAAGAAAATATGCTTCTGATATGACAATTATAACAGCAAGGGTTTTTTCTATCTTGTAGATTGAATGGATTGGGACGGTGTGTGTGTGTGTTTGTGTGTTTGTGTGTTTGTGTGTGTGTGTGTGTGTGTGTGTGTGTGTCGGTGCTGGAATGCATTTGGAAGGAGGCCTCTTATCTGACAGTGCGGCTGCAGGCCTTGGCAAGTCCACCAGGATCCTTACTGGAAACCTTGGATTCAATATCTCCTCGGCCTCGGGTTGAAATAAGGTTCCTCTACCTCCCCCCCGTGTGGATGGTTGTTTGAATTTTAGGATACACTGCCCCGTCCCCCGAGATTCTGCTGCTAAACTATGTTGAGCTCTCCATTCTTGCACGGCACACCACGGCGTGCAGTTAACTGAAAACCACCAGGGGCTTGTTCGCCTCTGGAAATTCTTTATCTCTCCCACAGACGGAGGTGGAAATAAACAGGCTGCTTATTTTCAAACCAGCGACCTTTGGCTGGGCTGGAACGACAACAGTCGCTAGCTAATGAAGCTACGCTAATCCTTCGTGTTCGGGGGAGTGGAAGGATGCGTCTGTCTGCTGTGGTCGATGGAGCCGTGGAAATGGGAACAGCCAAGTTCTTCTGGTGCAGCCTCCGAAGGATTGTGGCCCTCACATCGGGACACAGCTTCTGATTGGATTGTTTAAATCTGATTTATTCTATTAAAATGAGGATCTTATTTTGGTAACACATGGAGATATCCTGCTAACAGTTTGTTCTTCCCAGATGTCATATTATTGATTTGTCCTTCATGATATTGTGCATTGCCTTTTTGCTTACTTCTGTGAGTAAAGCCAACATTGACAGCTACTAGGTTTCTAACTGATTCCATGTTCTTCTGCCCTTTTATTCTTGCTTGTGGAAAATGCTCAAATACATAAATACCCTCCACTGCATGCACACGGTGCTTTACTTCACCCGAGTGTGTGCTTTAATCTGACATCTGGAGAAAAAGCTTAAGGGAAGACTGTGCCAAGTTATAGTTTCTAAGATATGGCAGGACCATCTGCCCAATCAGGAGTAATGTTGAGTAACAAGCATAGTGAACATATATCATCATTAGACCATAATACAAATACATAACAATAATATAAAAAGGTCAAAATCACCATACCAGGAAACTACATGTTGAATATTATACTCTGCCCCCTTCCTCATTTTCATATTTTCATTCAATTGGGATTTTAATGGCTCAACCTTCTCTACTTGTATATTCCACATGTTGTTATATTATTTATTAGTTTTATTATAAGCCCTGTTTGTCTATATTGTTGTTACTTCCTGATGGTTCAATGTGTTTGAAAAAAGACTACCTCAGCCTAAGATCTGGATCACGGGACATATCAACATTGTTATATAATAAATAAGTAAACATATAATAAAGGAAAGAGAAAAGTATGAATGTGAGATGAGCTCAGTCTGATTTAAATGTTCTTTCATAATAAGGTAACATAGTCAATCGTGTGCGGATCTTTCCAAATAAAAGACATCTGACCCTTTAGTTTTTATTCTTAATCATGTTGATCTGATAGAATAAAAGCATCCCACTCGTCTTAAGTATTTATCTGCTGCACTTTAATAATTCAAATTTCATATTAAACACTTGTGTCCCTGTCAGGACCCTGTAGATGGTTTTCTTGTGATCTGATTGGTCAGCAGCTGCTCTGTTGACAGGTGCTGGTAATAAGTGAACCAGCTTCTGAAGTTACCTGGATAACCTCCAACCCCTGATTGATATGCGCAGCTAGCACCTAGCACCTAGCTAGCATGTGGGAGTGAGGACCAGGTGGGGTGATGCGGCGGCTGCTAATGCTAACATGCTAACACAAGTAAGGACCGTTTGGCCTGAGGTGGAGGCCGTGAGAGGAGGCTGAGAGCCGGCTGCTGACAGAGGGAGGGACCCGGTCCTCACCCCGTGGTGGACCGGGTCCTGGAGGAAGTTACCTGGACAGACCGACAGCTGCTGGAGCCACCTGTTCTCCAGGGGTTGAAGGTAAGGTGACGTTTTTTAATTGATTTGTAGGCACTGTTATCTGTGCATAACCTGGACAGGTGTGCTGATGTGTGTAGTTGTTGTTGTTGTTTATGCAGTTGTGTCTGTGGCCTTGTTTACACTTTCGTTTATGCAGTTGTGTTTGTGGCATTGCTGTTTACACTTGTTTATGCAGTTATGATTTTGGCCTTGTTGTTTACGCTGTTGTTGTTGTTGTTGTTTATGCAGTTGTTTTTGCGGCCTGGTTGTTTACACTGTTATTGTTGTTGATGATTATGCAGTTGTGTTTGTTGCCTTGTTGTTTACACTCTTGTTGTTGTTTACGCAATTTTGTTTGTGGATTTATTGTTAACACATTCACATTCACCAACAAATTAATTTTAACACAAATGCAAATGCACACATCCAGTATTCCACTAATCTTGAATAGTTGTCATGTGTGGTCTTGTGTGGTTTCCATTTCCTGCTGGTTATATATGGGGGAATTTGTATGTCTGTGTATGTGTGAAAATTATGCTGGATTGTGTTGAGCTCCCACTGGACTTGGGGAAAGTTGTGCGATTGTGTCCGAACACCGTACCAAGCTTGGGAAGTGTAGATTAATGTGGAGTAATTTGTTGTGTATTTATCATTTGACAGTAGTTGTGTTCTCTGCAGCTTTTTACAGCACAGAGTCATAATATACGATGAACATCTGTTCACCACTTATTCTGGGAGTCGACGCTACATGCTGCTGTTTCCTGGATGCAGCTCAACAGCTCTCGGCTACAGATTATTTTCATGATTTAAGACGCCTCTTAGGCTCGTTGGATGTTATTCTTCTGGAGTAAATCGTTCACTGGGCTGCATTAGAAATCACGTTCATCGTTCTATTATCATATTTCTTCTTTATTCTTATTTTGAGCCTTTTTTTTGTGCGTGTGTTATCTTTCTATCAGAGTTTTGTGTCACTTTGCTGCTCAGTGTCTGTGGTGTTTGTGTGTCTGTATCTACATTATCTCATTGATCTCACTTCCATTTGCCTTTTGTGGAGCCCAGCTCAATAAAGCTTGAAAGTTCCCAATCGCCTACTGTCAGTGGTGCCCCCCCCCCCCCCCCTAGCGCACCCCCCTGCCCCCCAAAACCACTCAATGACAATAACAGTCCACCAGGGGAGTGATGTTGGGGAGAACAATTGCAGGTCTGCTCAATAGGTCTGGCAGCAAATTGCTTTTTAATGTGTCGCACAAAAGCACAAAACAAAGCGGATTGTTGTCCATAAGCCATGTGAGGCCATTTAAGTGAGTGTGATACATGACTCACAGAGGAGTCCAGGTGTCAATGCTGCCGTGGGAGGAAAGAGGAGACAGCCGTGGTGACGGGGGGGGGGGGGGGGGGGGGGTTGCTGAGCGTGAATTAAGTGCAAGGCTTTCAAGGATCATTATGTTGAGCTGGCTGGAGTTAATGCTCAGTGAGTTAGTCGTACTGTTTTTTTTTTTTTTAAATGTACTTGAATCGAAGTTTGCCAAAGATTTGTGTGAAAGATTCTGGGTTTAATGGGATCTTAATCTCTCATCAGCGTAACCAGTGATTTTACTTTAAGTGTAAGTCACTGGTCAGTCAGACAGTTGGTCCTCCACTATGCTCCAGATGTGAATATCTCAGGTGTAAATCTAGTTTAAACTTTGCAATGCTCCCAGAGTTCAAACTCAGACTTCAAACTCAATATCTTTTGACATCATATTTTACATTTTCTGATGTTAATTCGCCTTTTGCTGCTGAAGTATTAACGAGGAATTAATCTTGTTTTGACATTCATCGTTCCTAGAAGATGCATCCTTCTATCTTTGGTGATTTCCCCCCCATTACTTTCTCTAGCTCCACAATTAGTATGACCTGGATCTCTTTTATTTTATTAGCAACTCTAGCTGCCAAAGAGTTTATTACGGATATGGCTTATATCTTATGTTATAGTATATTTGAAAATCCACCAAACAAGTAAAACAACAAAACTTGACTGGACAAGAGGCAAATCTGACAGTGAGCGCCCTCTCCTGGATGATTTTGAAAGATAAAATGCTATAAAAAATATAAATGAATCTAATACCTTAGTTTATGACCATACATTTGCTATAAAACTCCCATTAGCCTCGGCGTTACTTTGTTTTATTGCTAAGTAGCCAATGCTAGCATGCTAATGTGCTACAATGAACATAGTGAACCTCATAACGTATTTACGTCAGCACTTCGAAGCATGTTACTTTTAGCATTTAGCTTAATGACCTACTTTGCCTGATGCAGCCAATCCCTCAGTCTACTTTATGATACTTTTTATGTCCATTACTATTATCCTCACACACTAATTATTGATAATAGCTTTTACAGAACGTAAGAACAAGATGGGGGGGGGGGGGGGGCAAACAGATCTGCATGACATTTGGAAGCCGACATTTCAGAATCGGGCATAAGGGAGTTTGTTTGTTTCCCCTCATTTGTTTCCACTGAGGGTTCTCAGCTCCCACCACGGCCCCCTGTAGTACGCATCCACCAGTCGCCCTGAGCTCCCAGCGCCACATCTGCCACATCTGTACAACAGAGAGGCGGCGCGTGGTAGGACGCATCTAAAAACCGAGGACCTCGCCTGAATAATATTAATTAAACCTCCCTAACTAATTGTGTGTTACTTTTTGCTGTCAACCAATTATGTTTTACACTCTTGGGGGAGAAGCAGAGATCCCCATTGCTCACTGCGGAAAAATCCAGCTGTCATTGAATTTCAATAAGCATGTATTTAATTAACACACACACAGGCCACTGGAGCATATCGATATTTATTCCTCTCGCAGACAAGGCAGCAAGTGCGTTTGTTTTGCCCACAGTCAACCGCAGACGCCCCGACGAGTTGACACAACGTGCGGGCGGAAAAAAACGTTTTTGATTGAGGACCTGTAATAATGTTTACCTTGCAAGTGCAGCTGGGAGCGGCGTGCTTTACGCGCCGGTCGGTTTCAGAGCATCCGGCACGGTGTCATCGTAAATGATAGACCACCGTCACGGCTACACGTAGACTTCCTCATTCAAATCGCTCCAGTGCGATGAACGTGGTAAGAGCAGATATTGATGTGAGTTTTGCTTTGTCTCTCTCTCTCCCCCCCCCCTCACACCATCCGTTTGTCTTGTGCGTCTGTCCTGTGTTGTTCTTTTATCAAGCGCCGCTTTTGACAGCACAACAGAAATCATCCATCATCTAGATTTACCCCCACAACCCTAATATCTAGCAGAGTCCAATGCCATAACTCCACAGGCGAGAAATGCATTTCAGAGGGAAGGGATGGTTTGTGTGTGTGTCTGTGTGTGTGTCTGTGTGTGTGTTTGAACAACATTTCCTGTGTGAGTGCTTGCACTAGCAAGAAGCATGAGGATAGGAAGGTGGTTGTGGTGGGTGGGGGGGTATAATAGTGACAGAGTGAGCTAAACTCAAACTCAGCCTGCCATGCCATAGGCAACTGGCCTAATACCCCCCCCCCCCCCACCCCACCCCACCCCCTTCTCCTCTCGCTGGGTCAGCAGAAAAAGTGCACAAAACAGCATCAATTGATTCATCCATGATATGAGGAGGAAGAGGAGGCCCCGTCTCCTCCCTCCCTCCCTCGCTTTCATTCCAGCCTCTACCTGCTTCCTCTCAGAGCGCTGTCACACGTAATGAGGCCCGAGCCGGAGAGACGGAGCGAGCCCCGAGAAGCCGAGGCAGCCGGCGCGGCACAAACAACAGCCGCCGCCGCCGCCCAGCCGACCACAGTGGAAATGGTACATATTTTAGCATTAATGCTCTGCCACTTCCCCCTCGCCGTCCCCCTGTGCTTCACACCCAGAGAGAGAGAGAGAGAGAGAGAGCTGTGTATTATTCAATGATGTGTCCACCGATCCAGTGGTCCCGTAAGGCTCGCAAGGTCGCCGATTCAAATGATGTCACGCGTGTCCCAGCTAATGATTCCCTGCAGGGAGAGGTTTTAGGATTTGTCGAGGAGCCTTGTTCCGGTGCAAGTCTGTGCAGAAACACACCGAACATTCAAGTTCTACTTCTTTTTTTTTCTTCTTTAGGAGGTAGGCACACAGTATATACTCTCTGCAATGAGCACAAGTTGTTATCTCCCTGGAAGTAACCTCCGGAGCGAGAGCAGTGCTTCTAATAAGTGAGTGATGCTCCCCGGGAAGCACACATGCCTCCTGTGAGAGGGATGTGTTGTTGGTTAGTTGGACACGGAGCTGGGAGAACTGGTTAGTTTACTCGTTATCTCTGTAAATAACCTGCTTCACTTTACATGCTCCATATAGTTCCTAACATGGCGGCAGGAAATGGCTGATATGAGCCTTTCAAAGACGTGTATGGGCGGTTTATGATGAATTTTGAACATGTAGAGAAATGTGCATTTGTTTGCATTTTACATGTTATTTTTTTATTTGTTTTGAGGTTATCTAACTAGATGTATTTGTGTTTTCTTATTTTAGTTATTTAATATCCATATGTGATTCATTAGGCAGAGAGGGTTGTCCAACAACCAGATGGACGGTGGTTCGATCCCCCAGTTCCTTCAGTCTGCAAGATACCCAACCCCAAATGGCCCCTGGTCCCTGAACCATTGGTGTGTAAATGATGTGCGATAGAAAGGCGTTGTGTGATGTAGCCCTATGTGTGTTTGTGTGTGTGTGTGTGCGTGAATGGGACTTGTAATGTCAGCCTGGAAAACCAATTTATAAATATAATGCAGTTACTGTTGAACTGTGAGATATAAAACATAAATCACATTTCTTTGGCTTTGATAACAACATGTTTGGAATCATTTCCATATTTTTAGCACCTAAGTAGATATTTTGGCAGATATATCAACATTGGAAATGTTTTTTACTCCCTTGTATTTGAATCGGCCCCAAAAAAACTCCATATTGGTTTAACTCCAGATACAAACACTCGCCTTATGTTTGAACGTGGTTATTTTATAAGGATTTTACTTTACGAAACGCCTTGACATAGTATAGATGGGATTTACGAACCAAATTGAACACACTCTCAGAAATATGTGAACATATATTTTTATTCAATGCTTGAATAAATTTTGTCAGGCCTAAGATGGGCTGAAAATGAATCACTCTCTGGGACCCTGTGTCCAGGAACCGTGCTTAGCTTCAGCCGGCTGTTTAATAATTTCCCTTTTTTAATTTCACATATAACCAGCTCAGTTGGTGGAGGTTCAGGACGGGGGGGCTATCGAGCAGAGCCACCTAAAAGGTGTGCAAACAGATAAGTGCAGACTTGCCAGTGTCAGGACTCTGTTAGTCGACGTAAACACATCACACACTCCAATTTTATGCACTGGAGATGATAAAATGAGAACTTCTTTTTTTCCCACACTAGTGCGCCTCAGGGCTTGAGAGGAAGAGGATCGAGGCAGTTATTCCCTCCGTTTTCTACATCCCCTCCTTCTACCGCTTTTCGCCAGTAAGCTCCAAATACATTTTAAGAGGTTCATTTTAGTGACAAGAGCTATCATGCCAACCTGAGATGAGCAGGGAGATCGTAAAAAGTGAAGTAATTACCAGAAACACGTGATTGGAATGTCATTTGGCTGACAGGGGCTAATTGGAGACGTCCCTGCTCGTCATCCTTGCTCCGGTGACAGTAGATAATGGCAGGGGACCTAAACCCTTTCGCTGAACTTTGCCTGCATTGGAAACGCACAGATGAGCCGGCCCTCTTAATAACTTTTGTCACTTCACTCATATTAAGTTTTTTAACAGACCTTTATATAGCGCTTCATTCCCACGCTGGCTTGTCTTTCTCTCGACCTCCACGTCTCTTGTCAAATCTGCTTCAATGAGCATCGAACCCGCGGCTCAGCAGTGACAAAGTCACTTCACACGTCGGCCCAAGGAGACCGCAACTTTTCTACTGGTGACCGTCGAAGTTCAGAGGAAGCATATCGTAGTTTTTCTTTAAAACATTATAATATCAATGTAGCTTCGTCTTTTTTTATGTTCTAACTGTACTTCAGCTTCTTTTCCAGCTCTTCAAAGATTGTCAGCCACCTAAACTGTAAATAAAGATGGGCGACGCGTCTCCACTTCCGCCCACTATCCAGACATGAAGCTAAAACATCCCAAATAAAAGTTAGTCCTGCAGATACAGTCCCTCCACCAGTGGCCAGGCAGCGTCGGCAAAGTAAAACAATGCTTTTCAGAAACTCTTGATCATAAATCAGTGGGAGAAGGACGACCTAAAGTGACAGAAACCATCTTTTGAGAAATTATTTCAAACAGGTGGCGATCAATGCCTCACTGGTCCCCAACCAGTCATGTTGTCCATCTTGTCAGTCCCTGCACTCTCTGGTATTCTTCATGTGCTTTTTCATCACCTCTAAATCATAGTGCTTGTTGTGCTGGTTTGATTTTTTAACTTCTTTATTGATATTCCTTGGTGTGTATGGTTATACGTTGTCACCGTGCTATGGTGGCTGCACTAACATAGAAAAAACTTGACAATTAGGAGGTAGAAGCTTGTGTCAGCAGTATGTAATGAAACCCAAGAGAAGCCTCTCAGCAGGTGCACTATGTAATCAGGCATCAGTATAATAAACAGTGATAGTGGAAGTGTCCAGCATTTGCAGTAGATCCCCTGTAATAAAATTAAATGAGGCGTTGATTTACTTGAGACAATTAATAATTGAGTCGATCAGCAGAAAATGACTGTTTCGTGGATATCAACTTTGCTGGTTGTAGCTTCACAAATATGATTATTCGCTGTTTCTCTTTGTCTTTCGTAGTTTATTAAATATCTTTGGGTTTCAAAATGTTCGATGGACAAACTGCACAATAAATCTGTACATCAATTAATGGCTGATAGTCACAGCCTTATATATGCATAATCCCTATCGCGCCAGTGCTTGGCTGTTCACACCGGACACTGAAGCGACGCTGAACCGCCGGGCAGCGCTAATAATATCACCCGTTGATCCAGTAGATTAAAAGCATATACTTACTTGTTGCTCCGACATTAAGCAACAGCGTCCCAACATGTGTCTTTCTTGGTGTTGTCTTTATACAACATGTTCCGAGGATCATACAACTCACTGCACTTCTCCACTTCAATTATTAATTTAATGTCATCCATGTTGAAGAACTTCGGTGTTTGCTCCGTTAAATGTCGGGTGTCGGGGGTAAATTACGTATTCTCCACTCAAGCCTATGTGGAGAATACGTAGCCCCCCCTCTCTCTCTCTCTTTTTATCTGTATCACTGCTTGTGTGGCTGTAGTGGATGGGCAGAGGGGGACATTTAATAATGTCATTGGTCAAATTAAAACACCAGGACAACAGAAAGGGACTTCAAAGTATGGGATGCATATTTGATCATTTATATCATATAAAATATGTCATCAATATAGTTTAAGATCGTTTTTCAGTGTGTTTCCTGGTGCGATACGCTCGCGTCAAGCGCAAAAAATAGACTCGACGCCGAAACAATCGCAGCACGGCGCGAGGCAGCCTTGGCGCAGCGCGGTGCTTCAGCCTCCGGTGTGACCGGCACAAAGTTTTAACATGGGAGTGGATGGGAGCCAGCTGTAATTTGAGGCTTGGCGCTGCGCTGAAGCTTCGCTTCGGCATCGCTTCAGCGTCCGGTGTGAACCCGGCTTTAGTAAATAACTCACAATGGTTTGCGAGAATTGTGAGTCTGAATTGTGAGTCTGACAACGTCAGGCTACTTATTTCGGTTAATTTGTGTAGAAAGTGCGAGTCTTGATTTCCGTGCCGGCCCTTTTTGTGTCGAATCTGCTATCGGGGGCAGTTAGGAGACAAGGATCACAAGCAGCAAGGATAGTGAGAAATCTGAGGATAGAGATAAGATGGAGATACAAGTCCCGTCTCCTTTCAGTCCTCATGGGGTATGACTCAAAAACAAGATCGACAAACAATATCTGTAGTTTACAGCCGCCATCGTAGTTACTGTCACCTCCCCCAGTCTGTCCCCCACCACCCCCAAACTACCCCGAAACTCGAGACCAGCCAGGTGAGATGACAGCTCACCAAAACCAGGATGAATAAGACTAGAGGTCCGGACAACAAGGTGTGTGTGGAGCAGCTGTCAAGTGTGTTTATAGCTGTCAGGTGTGTTTATACATCTACACAACCTCTAGATGAGGATGCCCAGGATCTGGAAGACATCTCGCATCGTCCCTGTGCCCAAGACGGAGCGTCCTAGTGCTGCAGACGTCTTGGGCCCGGTGTTTTTAATGTCACCTTTAAGAGGATCGTCCCACCCGCACCTCGGGCCCAAAGAATGGACAAATTGCACATGAACACAACTCTCATCCCAGCTCCATTTTGCCTTTTTATTTTTTTTAAATAGCCTTGTGTATATATAGAAGTATTCCTACTTTTGTTTATATTTCTATATTTACTCATATTTTTGTCTCACTATATTTTCCACTTGAGCTGCTACTTTCTTTATTAACATCGACCTGCAGAGATGGAGAGCCCCTGTTCTCCACCATTTTAGACCTAAGCATGCACGAGTTCCAAACCCACTAAGAGAAGTGAACTGAACATCTAGTATTCATTCTATCATCATCAAGGCAGAATATTAATTCCAGCATTCTATCACAGACAAATAAATATACTGGTGTTATAGTGGGCAGCTTTAAGTAGCACTCTATATCTCCACTCAGATTTCCATGGCTGTGCCCAAACAAAGGTCAACAAAAATTCTTCAAGTTTATGTTTTCTTGAAAAACCAACAAAATCGGTATAAATAAAAATGCTATCTATATCTATGTAGATATAGATATAGATATCAGTGTCTGTATATTTGTATTTGCATGTGTGCAGGCATACAGGTGATTCATGTATTTTATGTAGGGATATGTGTAAACGTAATCAATGTAAACAAATCTATACCCACAAACATATAATAGAAGAGAATAAAATGTGATATATATAGAGTCTGACATTTGCATACCTGGATAACCAAGAGAACCAAACTGGTGGTGCATGCACCGGCCTAAACTGTGGTTCCATGACTCTTGCATGTGAACATCTGGAACCGTTCTCCGGCTCTGCAGGAGGACGTATCTAAGACACTTTCTTGTGCTGCTGTGTCATTTGTGAATTTCCTCTACAGAGGATAAATTCAGGTACATCTAATCTTACCTTATCTTAAATACATCAACATGAGCAAGACATTTTGTTTTTTATCGTTTTATTTGGTGCGATACTTTCATTGTGAGGACATTATCATTTTTTATGATGGTTTGAAAACAAATTGTAAATCCCTCCATTAACCTTGACAGTCCTCACAGAAGGTGAAGAAGGTAAAGTCAGCTCAGTTGCTGGAGGATGTTGGCGCAGCTGACTTCTTCTGCCTCCTTCACAACCACACAATGTTGCAGACTCTGTCTTCTCATGCAGCCCCGTCTCCTTGGGTTAGGGATCAGGGAGACCATTGGAGAGTGAGCTCAGTTCTGGAAAACAGAAGGTTTATAGCATTGGAAGACCTCATCACATGTAACCCTGAACTTCTCCAGCTCTTCTTGGAGATCGTTCTTCTTCTTCATCTCCTCCTGGAGCTCGGTTTTCAACTCCTTCATGTTGGTTGCATGACTTTGACAGACCTCGTGATAAGAAGCTTTGAGTTTCTCCAGCTCTTCTTGGAGATCGTTCTTCTTCTTCTTCTTCTCCTCCTGGAGCTCGGTTTTGAGCTTCTCCTGATTGGTTGCATAACTATGGCAGACCTCGTGACAAGAATCGGCGAGATTCTCCAGCTCTTCTTGGAGAGAGCTCTTCATCCTCTTCTCCTCCTGGAGCTCACTGTTGACCTCCTCCTGGTTGGTTGTATGAATTTCGTAAACCTCGTGAAAAGAAGCTTCAAGCCTCTCCAGCTCTTCCTGGAAATCGTTATTTTTCTTCTTCTCCTCCTTGAGCTCAGTTTTCAACTTCTCCTGATTGGTTGCATGATTTAGGCAGACCTCGTGATGAGAAGCTTTGAGCTTCTCCAGCTCTTCTTGGAGATCGTTCTTCATCTTCTTCTCCTCCTGGAGCTCGGTGTTGAGCTTCTCCTGATTGGTTGCATTACTATTGCAAACCTTGAGACAATAAGAGGCGAGACTCTCAAACTCTTCTTGGAAAGAGCTCTTCATCCTCTTCTCCTCCTGGAGCTCACTGTTGACCTCCCCCGGGTTGGTTGTATGACTTTCGTAGACCTTGTGAAAAGAAGCTTCAAGATTCTCCAGCTCTTCCTGGAAATCGTTATACTTCTTCTCCTCCTCCTGGAGCTCGGTTTTCAACTTCTCCAGGTTGGTTGTATGACTTTGACAGACCTCGTTATAAGAAGCTTTGAGGTTCTCAAGCTCTTTTTGGACAATGTTCTTTTTCATCCTCTCCTCTTGGAGATCGCTGTTGAACACCTCCTGGTTGTTTTCATGACTTTGACAGACCTCGTGATGAGAAGTTTTGAGCGCCTCCAGCTCTTCTTGGAGATTGTTGTTGTTCTTCTTTTCCATTTTGAGCTCGGTTTTCAACTTCTTCTCGTTGTTTGCATGTCTTTGACAGACCTTGTGATAAGAAGCTTTGAGCCTCTCCAGCTGTTCTTGGATAGTGCTCTTCTTCTTCTTCTCCTCCTGGAGCTCACTGTTGAACTTCTCCTCGTTGTTTGCATGTCTTTGACAGACCTCGTGATAAGAAGCTTTGAGCTTCTCAAGCTCTTCTTGGAGATCGTTCTTCTTCATCTTCTCCTCCTGGAGCTCGGTGTTGAGCTTCTCCTGATTGGTTGCATGACTTTTGCAGACCTCGTGACAAGAAGCTTCTAGATTCTCAAGCTCTTCTTGGAGAGAGTTCTTCATCCTCTTCTCCTCCTGGAGCTCACTGTTGACCACCTCCTGGTTGTTTGCATGACTTTGACAGACCTCGTGATGAGAAGTTTTGAGCGCCTCCAGCTCTTCTTGGAGATTGTTGTTCTTCTTCTTTTCCTCTTTGAGCTCGGTTTTCAACTTCTCCTCGTTGTTTGCATGTCTTTGACATACCTTGTGATAAGAAGCTTTGAGCCTCTCCAGCTGTTCTTGGATAGTGCTCTTCTTCTTCTTATCCTCCTGGAGCTCACTGTTGAACTTCTCCTCGTTGTTTGCATGTCTTTGACAGACCTCGTGATGAGAAGTTTTGAGGGCCTCCAGCTCTTCTTGGAGATTTTTGGTCTTCTTCTTTTCCTCCTGGAAGTCAGTGTTGAACTTCTCCTGGTTCATGATGTATGCCACCTTCAGCTCCTCGTAATCTTTCTGAAGATCATTCATGTTCTTCCTCTTGATGGTGTTATTTACCTGAGAGGCGATCTTTGTGGCGCTGAGTGCTTCTGGATTGCTGTACTTTTGTAACAGCTCCAGCTCTTGTCCTGTTTTCTTTTCTCGGTTCATGGAATTTTTCTTCAGCTTTTTTTGTTGAAACAGCTCTCGTTTGAGCTCCTCCAACTCTTGGTCCAGTTGGATCCTCCGGTTGTACTCTGTTCTGAGGTTTGCATTATCCTTGGCCAGCAGGTCTATGAGGTAGCTTATCTGACCAGACATACAATAGGAGTTCTGCAGAATCGTTGCTGGGTCTTGAATAGTCGCCACCTTTTGGTGAAAAAAGCCGTTCATGACTGGTTTTAATCTCCTAGCTTGAAATAGAAAGTTATAATTATACTGGACAGATTTCTGATTAAGTAGAAGTTTATCCCTTTCGTCTTATTTTGCTATGAAGGACCTATCAATGGAACCTTTTAGATCAAGGGCATGAGCCTTCAATATATAGAACATTGAATGTATCTTTAATCTGTTTGTGATCTTAGTGAGTCCTTTTACTTTACATGTATTTTTGGGTCTTTTTATAACCTTTATTGTTTTTTTTTTATAGGACATAGGCTTAGTTGTGAAAAGGGAACAGAGACAAGGGGGGAGGACGTGCATAAATGGCCGCGGGTTGGAGTCTAAAGGGCGTCTGCGGGTTGAAGGCGCCGGGACATTCCATTTTTTCCTTGATTTCTTTATTTTTACATGTTTCCTTTCACTAGTCATATTTCATCACAAAATGCAAAAATCTAGATTAATAATCATGGATTCCACCAGTCCCCTAAATGTTTTATTATTCTCATCAAGAGCCATGAATAACTCTCTGTGAAATCAGTGAAAATGTAAAATAAATCTTTTGTCTCACATTGTTTAAGACAGTGAAATAAAACTATGAATCCACAATTACTGCTGGTTGGAAAAGTCTTAAATATGCAAAAATGTTACATACAAAGTCTTATTTATATTTAGCTATCTATTCTAATGTTCATATATATATTTGCCAATATATTGGTATATTGAATTTTTACTCCCCACTATCAACATTGCCATCTACACCACGAGTCCACACAGGACGGGCTCTCAGGTTTTAGTTTTTGCGGACAGAGCTGGTAAATGAGTCGGTTCGGGTCTTAACCTAAACCTAAATGTAGCCCTAACCTTAAAACCAATTCTTAACCTTCAAACAGTCCTTTGAATTTGTGAGGAACAGCCAAAATGTCCTCATAATTATGGTATTGGACCAAAATTTGGCCTCATAACTATAGATAGACATGCACACATTTTTCAAAATGATGAATCTGACCACGATGGAGAAGGCAGAGCGAGATTTGAGGCTCCATCATATCTCTGTTTTTCAAATAATCTGTTTTCTCAATTCTTTTGACCTTAATTAATTGACAGAAAAACCCGTCAATGATATGAATTTCTTTAATGTATCATCTAGAGTAGCAGGGCTTCATCTGATTGGACAAATATATTGACACGCAGAGTGTGAATGCGTGGCCCATCGAACACCATCTATCGCAGTTTTTGCCGCCTAACATGGGAGGCCCCATTGAAATTTAAAGATTTGTCCTTGGTGTGTATGGTTATACGTTGTCACCGTGCTATGGTGGCTGCACTAACATAGAAAAAACTTGACAATTAGGAGGTAGAAGCTTGTGTCAGCAGTATGTAATGAAACCCAAGAGAAGCCTCTCAGCAGGTGCACTATGTAATCAGGCATCAGTATAATAAACAGTGATAGTGGAAGTGTCCAGCATTTGCAGTAGATCCCCTGTAATAAAATTAAATGAGGCGTTGATTTACTTGAGACAATTAATAATTGAGCCGATCAGCAGAAAATGAATCAAAGACTGTTTCGTGGATATCAACTTTGCTGGTTGTAGCTTCACAAATATGATTATTCGCTGTTTCTCTTTGTCTTTCGTAGTTTATTAAATATCTGTGGGTTTCAAAATGTTCGATGGACAAACTGCACAATAAATCTGTACATCAATTAATGGCTGATAGTCACAGCCTTATATATGCATAATCCCTATCGCGCCAGTGCTTGGCTGTTCACACCGGACACTGAAGCGACGCTGAACCGCCGGGCAGCGCTAATAATATCACCCGTTGATCCAGTAGATTAAAAGCATATACTTACTTGTTGCTCCGACATTAAGCAACAGCGTCCCAACATGTGTCTTTCTTGGTGTTGTCTTTATACGACATGTTCCGAGGATCATACAACTGACTGTACTTCTCCACTTCAATTATTAATTTAATGTTATCCATGTTGAAGAACTTCGGTGTTTGCTCCGTTAAATGTCGGGTGCCGGGGGTAAATTACGTATTCTCCACTCAAGCCTATGTGGAGAATACGTAGCCCCCCCTCTCTCTCTCTTTTTATCTGTATCACTGCTTGTGTGGCTGTAGTGGATGGGCAGAGGGGGACATTTAATAATGTCATTGGTCAAATTAAAACTCCAGGACAACAGAAGGGGACTTCAAAGTATGGGATGCATATTTGATCATTTATATCATATAAAATATGTCATCAATATAGTTTAAGATCGTTTTTCAGTGTTTTTCCTGGTGCGATACGCTCGCGTCAAGCGCAAAAAATAGACTCGACGCCGAAACGATCGCTGCACGGCGCGAGGCAGGCTTGGCGCAGCGCGGTGCTTCAGCCTCCGGTGTGACCCGCACAAAGTTTTAACATGGGAGTGGATGGGAGCCAGCTGTAATTTAAGGCTTGGTGCTGCGCTGAAGCGTCGCTTCGGCATCGCTTCAGCGTCCGGTGTGAACCCGGCGTTAGTAAATAACTCACAATGTGTTGCTTAACATACGTCACATACTACGTTGCTCTGATTGGTTGTAGGTCTATCCAATTGAGCGAAGAGGAATTTTATTTCCTGGTCAGTTGAAACACGCCCCATAATCACAGCCCAATGGAGCGGTCTCAGACTCACATTCTGACTAGAATTGTGAGTCTGCCAACGTCAGGCTACTTATTTCGGTTAATTTGTGTAGAAAGTGCGAGTCTTGATTTCCGTGCCGGCCCTTTTTGCATCGAATCTGCTATCGGGGGCAGCTGCTTGTGAGACAAGGATCACAAGCAGCAAGGATAGTGAGAAATCTGAGGATAGAGATAAGATGGAGATACAAGTCCCGTCTCCTTTCAGTCCTCATGGGGTATGACTCAAAAACAAGATCGACAAACAATATCTGTAGTTTACAGCCGCCATCGTAGTTACTGTCACCTCCCCCAGTCTGTCCCCCACCACCCCCAAACTACCCCAAAACTCGAGACCAGCCAGGTGAGATGACAGCTCACCAAAACCAGGATGAATAAGACTAGAGGTCCGGACAACAAGGTGTGTGTGGAGCAGCTGTCATGTGTGTTTATAGCTGTCAGGTGTGTTTATACATCTACACAACCTCTAGATGAGGATGCCCAGGATCTGGAAGACATCTCGCATCGTCCCTGTGCCCAAGACGGAGCGTCCTAGTGCTGCAGACGTCTTGGGCCCGGTGTTTTTAATGTCACCTTTAAGAGGATCGTCCCACCCGCACCTTGGGCCCAAAGAATGGACAAATTGCACATGAACACAACTCTCATCCCAGCTCCATATTGCCTTTTTATTTTTTTTAAATAGCCTTGTGTATATATAGAAGTATTCCTACTTTTGTTTATATTTCTATATTTACTCATATTTTTGTCTCACTATATTTTCCACTTGAGCTGCTATTTTCTTTATTAACATCGACCTGCAGAGATGGAGAGCCCCTGTTCTCCACCATTTTAGACCTAAGCATGCACGAGTTCCAAACCCACTAAGAGAAGTGAACTGAACATCTAGTATTCATTCTATCATCATCAAGGCAGAATATTAATTCCAGCATTCTATCACAGACAAATAAATATACTGGTGTTATAGTGAGCAGCTTTAAGTAGCACTCTATATCTCCACTCAGATTTCCATGGCTGTGCCCAAACAAAGGTCAACAAAAATTCTTCAAGTTTATGTTTTCTTGAAAAACCAACAAAATCGGTATAAATGCTATCTATATCTATGTAGATATAGATATAGATATCAGTGTCTGTATATTTGTATTTGCATGTGTGCAGGCATACAGGTGATTCATGCAGGCATACAGGTGATTCATGTATTTTATGTAGGGATATGTGTAAACGTAATCAATGTAAACAAATCTATACCCACAAACATATAATAGAAGAGAATAAAATGTGATATATATAGAGTCTGACATTTGCATACCTGGATAACCAAGAGAACCAAACTGGTGGTGCATGCACCGGCCTAAACTGTGGTTCCATGACTCTTGCATGTGAACATCTGGAACCGTTCTCCGGCTCTGCAGGAGGACGTATCTAAGACACTTTCTTGTGCTGCTGTGTCATTTGTGAATTTCCTCTACAGAGGATAAATTCAGGTACATCTAATCTTACCTTATCTTAAATACATCAACATGAGCAAGACATTTTGTTTTTTATCGTTTTATTTGGTGCGATACTTTCATTGTGAGGACATTATCATTTTTTATGATGGTTTGAAAACAAATTGTAAATCCCTCCATTAACCTTGACAGTCCTCACAGAAGGTGAAGAAGGTAAAGTCAGCTCAGTTGCTGGAGGATGTTGGCACAGCTGACTTCTTCTGCCTCCTTCACAACCACACAATGTTGCAGACTCTGTCTTCTCATGCAGCCCCGTCTCCTTGGGTTAGGGATCAGGGAGACCATTGGAGAGTGAGCTCAGTTCTGGAAAACAGAAGGTTTATAGCATTGGAAGACCTCATCACATGTAACCCTGAACTTCTCCAGCTCTTCTTGGAGATCGTTCTTCTTCTTCATCTCCTCCTGGAGCTCGGTTTTCAACTCCTTCATGTTGGTTGCATGACTTTGGCAGACCTCGTGATAAGAAGCTTTGAGTTTCTCCAGCTCTTCTTGGAGATCGTTCTTCTTCTTCTCCTCCTGGAGCTCGGTTTTGAGCTTCTCCTGATTGGTTGCATAACTATGGCAGACCTCGTGACAAGAATCGGCGAGATTCTCCAGCTCTTCTTGGAGAGAGCTCTTCATCCTCTTCTCCTCCTGGAGCTCACTGTTGACCTCCTCCTGGTTGGTTGTATGAATTTCGTAAACCTCGTAAAAAGAAGCTTCAAGCCTCTCCAGCTCTTCCTGGAAATCGTTATTTTTCTTCTTCTCCTCCTTGAGCTCAGTTTTCAACTTCTCCTGATTGGTTGCATGATTTAGGCAGACCTCGTGATGAGAAGCTTTGAGCTTCTCCAGCTCTTCTTGGAGATCGTTCTTCATCTTCTTCTCCTCCTGGAGCTCGGTGTTGAGCTTCTCCTGATTGGTTGCATTACTATTGCAAACCTTGAGACAATAAGAGGCGAGACTCTCAAACTCTTCTTGGAAAGAGCTCTTCATCCTCTTCTCCTCCTGGAGCTCACTGTTGACCTCCCCCGGGTTGGTTGTATGACTTTCGTAGACCTTGTGAAAAGAAGCTTCAAGATTCTCCAGCTCTTCCTGGAAATCGTTATACTTCTTCTCCTCCTCCTGGAGCTCGGTTTTCAACTTCTCCAGGTTGGTTGTATGACTTTGACAGACCTCGTTATAAGAAGCTTTGAGGTTCTCAAGCTCTTTTTGGACAATGTTCTTTTTCATCCTCTCCTCTTGGAGATCGCTGTTGAACACCTCCTGGTTGTTTTCATGACTTTGACAGACCTCGTGATGAGAAGTTTTGAGCGCCTCCAGCTCTTCTTGGAGATTGTTGTTGTTCTTCTTTTCCATTTTGAGCTCGGTTTTCAACTTCTTCTCGTTGTTTGCATGTCTTTGACAGACCTTGTGATAAGAAGCTTTGAGCCTCTCCAGCTGTTCTTGGATAGTGCTCTTCTTCTTCTTCTCCTCCTGGAGCTCACTGTTGAACTTCTCCTCGTTGTTTGCATGTCTTTGACAGACCTCGTGATAAGAAGCTTTGAGCTTCTCAAGCTCTTCTTGGAGATCGTTCTTCTTCATCTTCTCCTCCTGGAGCTCGGTGTTGAGCTTCTCCTGATTGGTTGCATGACTTTTGCAGACCTCGTGACAAGAAGCTTCTAGATTCTCAAGCTCTTCTTGGAGAGAGTTCTTCATCCTCTTCTCCTCCTGGAGCTCACTGTTGACCACCTCCTGGTTGTTTGCATGACTTTGACAGACCTCGTGATGAGAAATTTTGAGGGCCTCCAGCTCTTCTTTGAGATTGTTGTTCTTCTTCTTTTCCTCTTTGAGCTCGGTTTTCAACTTCTCCTCGTTGTTTGCATGTCTTTGACATACCTTGTGATAAGAAGCTTTGAGCCTCTCCAGCTGTTCTTGGATAGTGCTCTTCTTCTTCTTATCCTCCTGGAGCTCACTGTTGAACTTCTCCTCGTTGTTTGCATGTCTTTGACAGACCTCGTGATGAGAAGTTTTGAGCGCCTCCAGCTCTTCTTGGAGATTTTTGTTCTTCTTCTTTTCCTCCTGGAAGTCAGTGTTGAACTTCTCCTGGTTCATGATGTATGCCACCTTCAGCTCCTCGTAATCTTTCTGAAGATCATTCATGTTCTTCCTCTTGATGGTGTTATTTACCTGAGAGGCGATCTTTGTGGCGCTGAGTGCTTCTGGATTGCTGTACTTTTGTAACAGCTCCAGCTCTTGTCCTGTTTTCTTTTCTCGGTTCATGGAATTTTTCTTCAGCTTTTTTTGTTGAAACAGCTCTCGTTTGAGCTCCTCCAACTCTTGGTCCAGTTGGATCCTCCGGTTGTACTCTGTTCTGAGGTTTGCATTATCCTTGGCCAGCAGGTCTATGAGGTAGCTTATCTGACCAGACATACAATAGGAGTTCTGCAGAATCGTTGCTGGGTCTTGAATAGTCGCCACCTTTTGGTGAAAAAAGCCGTTCATGACTGGTTTTAATCTCCTAGCTTGAAATAGAAAGTTATAATTATACTGGACAGATTTCTGATTAAGTAGAAGTTTATCCCTTTCGTCTTATTTTGCTATGAAGGACCTATCAATGGAACCTTTTAGATCAAGGGCATGAGCCTTCAATATATAGAACATTGAATGTATTTAATCTGTTTGTGATCTTAGTGAGTCCTTTTACTTTACATGTATTTTTGGGTCTTTTTATAACCTTTATTGTTTTTTTTTTTATAGGACATAGGCTTAGTTGTGAAAAGGGAACAGAGACAAGGGGGGAGGACGTGCATAAATGGCCGCGGGTTGGAGTCTAAAGGGCGTCTGCGGGTTGAAGGCGCCGGGACATTCCATTTTTTCCTTGATTTCTTTATTTTTACATGTTTCCTTTCACTAGTCATATTTCATCACAAAATGCAAAAATCTAGATTAATAATCATGGATTCCACCAGTCCCCTAAATGTTTTATTATTCTCATCAAGAGCCATGAATAACTCTCTGTGAAATCAGTGAAAATGTAAAATAAATCTTTTGTCTCACATTGTTTAAGACAATGAAATAAAACTGTGAATCCACAATTACTGCTGGTTGGAAAAGTCTTAAATATGCAAAAATGTTACATACAAAGTCTTATTTATATTTAGCTATCTATTCTAATGTTCATATATATATTTGCCAATATATTGGTATATTGAATTTTTACTCCCCACTATCAACATTGCCATCTACACCACGAGTCCACATAGGACGGGCTCTCAGGTTTTAGTTTTTGCGGACAGAGCTGGTAAATGAGTCGGTTCGGGTCTTAACCTAAACCTAAATGTAGCCCTAACCTTAAAACCAATTCTTAACCTTCAAACAGTCCTTTGAATTTGTGAGGAACAGCCAAAATGTCCTCATAATTATGGTATTGGACCAAAATTTGGCCTCATAACTATAGATAGACATGCACACGTTTTTCAAAATGATGAATCTGACCACGATGGAGAAGGCAGAGCGAGATTTTCATATCTCTGTTTTTCAAATAATCTGTTTTCTCAATTCTTTTGACCTTAATTAATTGACAGAAAAACCCGTCAATGATATGAATTTCTTTAATGTATCATCTAGAGTAGCAGGGCTTCATCTGATTGGACAAATATATTGACACGCAGAGTGTGAATGCGTGGCCCATCGAACACCATCTATCGCAGTTTTTGCCGCCTACACAAACTAGGGCTTCGTTGTAGCACTAACGGGGCCGAGCCCAGGCAATTTCCAGTCTGTTGCGGTCGGTAAAGGATAAACGCTTCACTTCCTGTAGCCAGTAGGTGGCGCTGTGGTTTTAAGCTGCGGCTGTGAGCATTCACAAATGAAATGGAGAATGTAGCTCCAGGAGATGAAATCAGAGGCTGAGCACGTTAATGGATTGTGAGGCACAGTTGCATAGAATTCGATTATTTGTGTGTTTAATGGCGAGGACACATATGATGAGCTAATATGTTTTTGGTCTGATTCATTAAAAAAAATCAGGCACTGTCTCACACACACACACACACACACACGGGTAGCACTTAAGAGTTCTGGGTTTTGTGTAGTTTTTAACGCTGCCAGGTGGTTTATGATAAACTTGAAATTTGGATGATGAGCGTTTTAGTGGAAACTCCATTAAAATGTCCTCTCATTTATTTGACAGATGAAACCCGCCTCCACTCGGACTCTTAATGTGAAGAGTGTTCACCGCTGCTGCGAATGTCTTTTATCAATCTTTTATTGTGTGAATATCACTCTGAAGTGTTACTTTGATATTTGTAAACGACATCAAACTTCTCCTGATGCGTTGACCTCGAGTTTCCAGAACGGACTAACGGGAGACGACACAGTGAATCTCAGCTGCTCTTTGATCTGCTCGTCCTCACAGAGTCGTCATCACAAACAGATCAAAGCCTGTTGTTTACTTTACTCTGTTGTTTACTTTAGTCTGTTGTTTACTTTGGGGCTCCATATTGAAACAGACTGAAGTTTGGTAGTGATAGGACAATGCAGAGTGGAGTTATAACAACATTGTCTCCTTTGGCGAAGGAACATCCTTCGCCACACATCAATGTTTACACGGTTAGAGGAAATATCACAATTCTGACCTTGATCCAATGACTTGACTGAGCTCCTTTGATCTGTATATCGTAGAGCAGCCAGGACCAGTTTATCAAAGTATAAAACATGTCACTTCCTGTATTCACCAGGGGGCGCTTTGTTTTCAAGTCATAATTTCTGTGTAGATGTCATACAGAACCTCGTGTTTTGATGGCGTTTAATCAAACTTTGACGCCACGCCACCGTCACACGGTGTGACGACAAATAGATCTTTAAATCAATTTTTATCTCCATCTTGTTGGGATGACACTCATCTTAATTTGAAGTTGATATGATGAAAGCCCTGGGACAAGTATGTCAAAGTAAAAATGGTGAAAATGGTCAAGATGGCCACTATATGGAAAAATGGCCGGCTCCCGTGGTGTTTTTCCTAATGCCTTTTGAAACTTTTATTTCTGACTGGTCGCGATACACCTGTGTTCCGCTTTTGGTGAAGATCGGTCAAAGGGAAACCTAGAGGCTATTTCCAGGGGGCACTGTTGAGCCATTTTTCCACGCCCAATTCAAATTACTCCAGGATACAAAAATATCCGTGGACCTTGAATTTCCTTTTTGAGCATTTCTAGAAAAATCTTTAAATTTCAATGGGGCCTCCCACGTTCGGTGCTCGGGCCCTAATCAGAATATTTCAGTTCCTCTGTTCTTATTTCGTAGCCTGGATGCCAGACGAACTTAGCCCTGCCCACAACATTTGAGGTCGGGAAGCTCGGTCTGGAGTCGCTCTGTTGGGGAGAAGTTATGCCCAACCGGGCCAATCAGATTGTCAGGGCGGGCTTTATAGATGATGGACAGTAACGTAATCAACCACGTCATCAGAGTGCCCTTCGGTTGAATTCGTTTTCAACAAACATGCCTGCCGCTGGGGAGCTGAGATGTGTAGATGCTGCCATTGAGTCTGTTTTAGAAGACATCGACAGCGCATTCATTTTGAAAGAGGAACAGAGAACGTGGAGGCGACGCCAAAGTACCGCACCGCGCTAATGTAGTTAAAGTTTAAATAATGAAACACAATATTTTTATTCTGGTCGGTTCAGTTTACATACATATTTTTAACTACAGATGTTATGTCTCTTTTTGTAGTCGTTCGGCTTCTCTTTCTAGATGTTTGTATCGTCCGTTTGTGTGTCTTTGTATTCGCATTGCGTCTGTTTGTGGTTGTTTTGTGTGCCTTTGTCGCCATTTAACTAAATTATCAACAACACATTTTGTAGTCACTTCAGACAGAGGCAGTGGTCCAGGGGCCTGCAGACCTCTTGTGCCCTTCTGTTGGTTCCTGTTCAGTAATGCCTCCATGAACACTGATATGTTGTACACTTTATGTTTTTGGGACTAAAAGTACCATTAACCTGAAGTAGAGAACAGTGAGATGAATGCAAACCACAAAATTAACATGAATAACGAAAGTACAGAGTAAGTAATTCATTACTTCCCTGATAAACACTGATGGGTGAGTCAAATATTACTTTAATTATTCAATAGCTCTGAAAACAACAATAGCAGCGACGCTCAGGGCTCTGTTTTCTGCGTCCTTCATCACATTCCATGAAGACAAAGAGTAATGGTTGCAGGGCATGTTTGTCAGCAGGAGTGTGTTTCTCTGGCAGAGCTGCGTCGGTCTATAAACTGGCAAAGTGTTTCTAAAGAAGAGACTAAACTAAAGGGAGCTGTGGAGTATGAAGGGCAATGGAATTAGATCAATTACAGCAGCAAACAGTGATGTGTTATCACCTCCCGAACACTGCTCTCAAGGTGAGGACTGCCTGCTTAGTCTTAATCCATAGAATAACTCTCCTATCCCATAATACGTCAAAACAAATGACTCTTTGTAAGATACACCATACTAGTGTTATGTTATTTTTGCTCGCATGACAGCCTCAATTCAATCCAGGCCACGGTGTTTCTAATAAAGTGCTTCATAAGTGGAGTTATGATGGTATATTACAGGGACACTAAACCAGTTAGAGCTGCGTCAGTGGAAAAGACAAGTTTTAAAATGTCCTTCATTGATCTGGAGGAAGATGTTCTCAAAGTTTGGAAAAATTGTCCTGAATACAGATTCAACAATGTAGAAAAGATCTGCTCTCATGATTATTGATTTTACGAAAATTAAGTTAACTTTCGAAATTCAAATTTAATATGATTGGTGGTTTGGCGCTTTCTTTATATTTACTTTGTTTGAACTGTAAAATATCAAGCCTCAGTTACATTTCTTCTTCTTCTTGCCAAATGAATAGAAGGTTCATAGCAGTCAAATTTGCATTTCTTTTCTGCTGCAAAGAACATGGACATTTAGCATTAAAGTTGACCTAAATGAAGCGGGCATTTAAATTTAGATTCCTTTACTCGTTTTTTTATTTAATTCCAAAATGCATAATTTGCATTTTACATAAAACACAGGTCAACTTAATGTAAAACTGTAAGAAATGGCCATGAATATGCCAGTAGCTACAGAGCAGAGGTCATTAGTGTCCATGATATTACTTTATATTCCATTGATTGTCCTTAAACATAACATGAATCATAAGGATAAAGCAGTTGAAAAGAGAAAACCAGCGTTTGAATAACAATTATAAGCATTTTTATATTCCTCATCTTTGTGTTAATATTCCAAAAGCAAACGTATCATCCACTATAAGCTCAGAAAAAGTAGTATTTCCCTGATGAGGCTCCCTGGCAGAAAGAAGTGGCAGCATTGAACCCCCCTCACTATTTATCACTTACAGGGATCCTTTTGTTTTGAAGTCATCTTCACGGACATTTTAGGTGACAACAGCATCTGTTCCCGGTGTCAGCGTGGCGCCACGTATCACGGAACAATAACAAGCCTGTAGTTACACAGAGGAGTTGCTGAACTATTGTACGGTGAACAGCGGAACAATTAATTACAGCCAGTGTGGTATGATGTGTAAATGAAATAAATTTCCCATCAAATTATCTCGGGAGACATCAAGCGAGTGAACTGCAGAGAGGAGTGCCGAGCATCAGTAGGCAAGAGGAGAAAGTTGATGCTTTGAGTAATTGCAAACCGTGTTGTCTGCATTTAAAACGAAATATAAACACAAAGAAAGCAGGGAAACGGAAACACTCATTTTACCTCTATTGTTAATCGTTAATAGATTGTCCTTCCCCCCTTTCACTTCTTTAAAGATGATACTAATGCTGTTTAAAGAACTGATTAAATGATTATATGTCAAGGGGTTTCTCTCACTGTATTAGGACCCAGCTCCCTGCAGTGCCTTTTAGCTTCTTTCTTTCTCAGTTCCTCTGCCCTCAACCCTCCATGTTCTTCTTTCCACCCACCATCGAACAAGTTAAGAGGTTAGCAACTTGCTTTTTAGTAGAAGTAAAAGAGATTTGACCTGTTCCTCTTGAACAGAGCCCCCGTGTTTCCAGTCTTTATGCTTAGATGAGCTAACTGGCTCCAGATACAGATGCAGGTACAGATGTTTCATTTCTTTCAAGACCCTTTCGAGTCCCAAACCAACTCTGGAGCGATTTGCTTGTGTTGGCAACGTGATCCGATTTTCATTTGACCCAATTACCATGTGCACTCCTCTAAATGGCTCCTGTAGCCAGGTGTACTCTGCATTCTGGGATGTCGTAGATTACACAAACTGCAGCATATTTGGGTTGGCAGCTTACCAAAGAATGAACTAAGAGTGAATTAAGGATTATGTTAATATTTCAGTCAGAAAATTATGTATGCTGCAGGAACGACACTGGATTCAGGTTGTCATTTCTCCTCCCTCACAAATGCAGCGATGCAGAAAGAGGAGCGGGTGTTTCCTCCTGCAGACAGGGCCCCTCAGAGGCTCACGTCCCACAGGGCCGATCTAAATAGCATTTTGAGATGCACCAGGATTTATCCCCCAGGGAACGAGGGAGAAAGAGCCGTGCAGGACATGTAAATTGATTTACTTACATGTTTACACCGAGCTACTGCAAATATGTGTCATGGGGTGCAAAACATGGGAGCTTGCATTTTTTTATCTGGGCCTTAGCATGTACCTCAACGCTGCAGAGTTTGATAGGATAAGTGTAAACAGTTTGGAGCCTGTTTATGTGTAAGTACTTTATATATATATATGTATTTAGTTAACATGCTTAGGTCTCGTTTTGCTACCAGTGTCACGGCTGAAAATATTTTTTGTCATAAGGGAATCAATCAAATGTGCTCTGCAGTTCCTCAAAGTCACTATGACTGACCTAGATGCAGTCAGGCTTCCCAGGAGATTCAATTTACTACAAGCGCAGATAAGAAAATAGGGGTCACTATTTGTAACCCGAGTAAATAAAGACAGCGTTGGAGGCAATATAGCTGTATTTCTTATTAACTGAGATGGACTGAGAGGAGATGGAGAGATAGCTTAGCACGAAATGGGAAAGGGTTATATATATATTCGTTTAGATTAAATTAACAATGAACAAGTTTGTTGAAAGTGTGTTTTTACGTTTGTCTGGTGAGATTTGTCGCCTCTTTTACGTTGTCAGTGGTTTTAAAACGCCCTCTAATGTAGAAACAGCAAATGAAAGGCTCTAATTGATTCACTCTCACCTCTTATCCTCCTATCCTTCGCTATCTTCTCCTATTGCGAATATTCACTTTTGAACTTATCATCCATTTCCAAACTTTACCGAAAACTTTTTACCTTTTTAAGCTTCAGGGTAAACACTAATTGAAAAACAGTTTATCACATTAAAGGACAGGGAATCACTTTCATGTTGAGGATTCAGAATCTTTGACCTTATCAGGAGCAACAATAAAGTCAAAGCTCTGTGACGAGTTGCTTTTTCATCATCAAGGGCAGTCAATTTGCCCAAATTAGCGGAGCAACAACTTCTCTCCAGTGCATTGTGGTGAAAGAGCTCACAATGAACTGGCGAATGAGATGAAGTGTCCTTTCTAGTCCCTGAAGGCTCTTTAATGACGCCCACATGGATGAAAAGCGTAAGTCAGTTACAAACGATGTAACGTCATTGCCGTTATACTTTCATGAGTCCGTTAGCGGGGTCCTTGAGGAATAAATTCACAAGAGGGCAGCATAGAGACTAGAGTTTTTTCGACAACAACAAAACCTGGAGGACATTGAGATGTTTTGCCTGTACTGTCGAAACTAGTGTCTTCCCAAAAAGTTCCTTGTGTTCTATGACCGTCACTTAGGAGAGGCGGTGGTCTCGTGGCAGAAACTTGGACTATGGGCAGAAAAGGTCTCTGGTTCGACTCCACGGAGAGACAACAAAAGACGAACCTGGATTGATCTGCCCAAAAACCCAATAAGATTCTCCCTACCCTGTCTAGTGCCCCTGAGCAAGGCACCTTACTCCCCCAACATCTGCTCCTCGCTCACTGCTCTGTGTGTCCTGCACCAGATGGGTCAAAAGCAGAGGTTAAATTTCACTACCTGCATGAGTGTGCCTGTGCATGTCTGTGAATGTGTTTGGGACTTATACATGCATCTTAATCTTAATCTTAAACTAGTAGCTACTTCCCCCCCTTTTGGTTTCTGGTGGAACTGCCTAATTTGTATGTATTTTATCTGTAAACGTTAAGAAGACGTGAACAAATCTGGATGAAATGAAAGCAGAATACGGACAGAAGCCTCTGACTGTGTCCGTATACGTATTTAACGTTAAATGAGCCTTAATTCAACTCCTAGCGTGACATGCACTCGCCTCCTTTGTCCTCATTTCCATCAATCCAGCAGATGTCTCTTTACTTTCAATGACAGTTACATGGTTATCGAGGGCCGGTGAATATTCCTGGTTGGCATGCAGATTTCCCGGAGCTGCTTATTCTCCGAGTAAGACAACAACACAGTGCCCGGAGCGAGTCGGTATGCAAACAGAACAACTGACATGGCCGCTTGACAAGGTGCCACCGGGGATTCCCCCCCTTCAGCGAGCGCAGCAGGAGCAGGTGTAATGTCAGCCTCGTCTGCCAGACCTTTAGAAAGAATCCACACTTATCTAGATAGACACCACATCTCTCCTCCTGGAAAAAAAATGACTTTCCTTAAAGGCCTGTCAGGGGGGGGGGGTGTAACAAAAAAATAAAGCTCCAGAATTTGAGGGACCTGTTGTGTGTTGTTTTTTTTGCGACACAGCCTTCATAGATATGGAGCCGAAATGGAGTAGCAGTAATTCCAGATGATGCTCGCCCTGACGTGCCGTTGTCTGTCTGTCGTTGATAAAAGTTGGGACCGCAGATATTTAAATGTGTTTTCCTCCTATCAGGATAACTGTCTGATCGGGATTTGCTGGTTGGAATCGCATGAAAAACAAATCTGAGTGCTTGCGTCGCTCATGAATTACAGTGGCACATTTTATTTTATTTATTTTTTCGGTTGCTTTGACGCTACACATCATTCCCGCTAATCCCTGTGTGCTGTCTATGCAAATCACATGTCGCCGCTGTTGATATCCCTTCTCCTTCAAGGTACCGAGCTGGACACGAAGCTCTTGTTGTTGTTGACATGGACGCTGACTCAGAGGACTATCGGGTTTATGCAGTGATGTTGTGTGGGAGTGGAGCTACAGTAACAAAGCAGGAAAAACTGGTCTGAATCAAACGTACTGTAACTGCCTGATGAAGCTGACATCCGTGCTACCCCCCCGTCCCCCCCGTCCCCCCGGTGTGCACTCGGGGCTCAATCAAAGCCAGGAAATTCCTCTTGAGTAAACATGTAGTAAAGGCACAAACGCACAACCCCTCAACAAGTTGCATTGTTGTGTGCATTTCCACTACATACATACATGCGCTTGATATTCGTCAAATCCTCACCAGGTTGCCTCCTCTGATAACTGAGGCTGAAGGCTCCGACATGTATATGAGCTGCGACGGTTTAAAAGGATGAAATGAAGGAACGAATCAACAAATCATGTCTGACAACTTTTGTTCTCCCTCCACAGGGAAATGAAAAGGGCCTTTTATTTAATTTTTTTGAAGAGAAATGAAATGGACAGAAATACAGATGTTCACTTCCTTTGAGGCGCCGCAACTTTCCTCTTTCAAGTCCAATGCAATCTATTTCCACTTTGATACAGCTCACTTCAGCCGGGGAAATTCCGAATGTAAACTGATCCATGTGTCAGTATAACTACATTATCACGTCAGCCTGTGTCTTACTGAATATAAAACACCCTGAATTATCATACTGTAATACAAATATGTATTTTTCATTCTAATTTACTCTGCTTGCTTCAGCCAGGAAAGGATTTCCTGCTCTTTCACCACACACAACACAAACAGTCCCACAGCAGATGTTTCATCTACAGTAAATGTAAATACGGCACACACGTTTTTTCCAGGAGGCAGCAATAAATATTATGATTGCTCTCTACTTGCTTTAATATGAACGGTAAAGCAGCAAACAGCTTTTCTTTGTGTCTTATTTCTCTGTTTCAGTTTTGTTATACCACTGTCACAATCCCAGTGAGAGTAAATGTTTTCTGGTAGATGTGTACTCGAGTGCGTGTCCCTACTCCGTGACCTCGATGGTGGATGTGGCTGCAGGTGCAGGAGATTATTTGATCCTATCTCTGGAATCATTAGTTAAGATGATGTTGTTTATTTCCTAAAAGCTAAGCCGACAAGCTGATAGCTGTACCGTCATATTTACCTTATAGCTTGCCAAAAAGGCACATCTCTAAATATGAAAGTGTTCCTTTTAAGGAAATAGTTTTAATTTGTGCTTTTGACAGACTGGTTTTGTTATTTCCACCGTTAATTTAATTGACTGCTGGCTGTTGGTATCATTTATTGTTCAGACCCAAGAGTGGTATCCATTTTTCTCATTTCCCAATTTTTTTAAATGTCCTCAGGTATTTAAGTTATATCACAAAACCAATGCAAAAATAAGTTATTGCCTACTATAAATTAGAATCTGCAAAACAGCAAAGTTTTTGAAATATATAAGAATTTATAGATTTGTGAGAAATACTAATAATAATGGGAGATAGTGGTCCCAGTATATATACGTTGTCCTGCAGGCATCAGGTGAGAGAAACAAGATTGACGCCTCCAGCAAAGCAGTCGCTTCCTTCTCAAATATGAATAAATATTACAACCCGTAGAAGCCTTGGTTATTTTCACATTCTGCAGGTGTCAAGTCTGCATCACTGCAACCTGTTATTAATGTTTAATTCACACATTGTTATGCAAGATTCATATGTTCCATCATAATCTTAACATTTGCATAATGTTTTATATTTTAACCAAACAACAGAGCGAGAACAATCAAACTACCACCCACATTTTCTACAGCTGTGAGCCACTTCACCACATCGCTCTTTATTATGCCAGGATTGTGTGATATTTAATGACTTGATTAGTTTGTGCAGTCGAGGAGTTGTCAGGCATTTGCAGATAAAAATGAACATTTTCCTTTTGGGAGCATCTCTGATTCACTGTAAATGCAAGTGATGTTTATTTCTTTTTCGAAAATTAGTTATTGGCATATTCTCAAATCTGAGCTTTCCCTGTCCCCCCTGTCTGCAGCTCAGCTCGATCAATCACTGGCAGCTCTCCTCTCTCCCCTCCTGCTTTATCCCCTATAGTGGGAGTGAGTCAGCCCAGATTTTCAAGAATTAGAAACTGGCATTATCTGGTGCTGTCGACACAAACAATTTTTTTTACATTCCTCCTGCTGCTTATTTTAAAACTCCTGACAAAGTGGTCAACTAAACATGGAAAAGACGAAAAGTATCCTCCCCCAAAACAGTTTGAAATGTGTGTCTTTGAATCATAATAAGTCCTGAGGAGAGATCTGAATGCTGAAAGTTTCATCTCCATTTGATTGTTTATGATTTCATATGCATGGATTTGACTAGCTGCCTGCCCACTGCTGTGAAAAGTGGTGAAAAGTGATGCAAAGATTGAGATTATTTTCCTTGATTCCACAGACCAGTGGGGGATTTCTCCCGGCAGGCTGGCGAGGAGCTCGGCTTAGATCTAATAGGAAAGTCCCTGGTCTAATACCCGCTCGGTCCGAAACCGCTGAATAGGAGTGAAAATTATGAGTAAGATTCCTTCTCCCTGACTCGTTTCCTACTTTTCATGACTTCAAAGTGGTCAGCGTTTTCCTTCAAGTGTGTCAAATTTGAATGAGGACATTATTCGTCTGAGCCCCTGCTTCCTTTTCCAAGGCGACCGCGGCAGCTTAAATGCCTCATTAGGCATCAGGGTAAATTCTCAAAGGATAACGCTCGTATCCGCCTGTTGGGACTGGCAGACTGCTTAGATGAGATTTTAACTGGCCGCACTGGTAACCAAGCCACTGATGATGCCCATGAAACAACAGAAGAAATGGGAGTAAGTCGTTCCTTTTAAACAAAATGCTGTGTGATAGCCGACCTTATGAATTATAGATCAGGGCAGTTTGACCTTTTTAACCTCTGCAATTTACTGTGTTTTGAAAGCTTAAATTAACAATAACGCATCAATGGGTTTCTTTGAGAAATCATAAATACATAAATGTTCACTCCTCACCTCCTCTGCTGCATCCCTAAAAAAAAATTAAAGGTTGTTTTGCATGTAATGGATAACCTATCACTTTTAAGCTGGGCACCATCATTCCTTGTGGGCATTGGCCTTTTAATAATAGCTTGTAGTTTATCGCGAAGGCCAAAAGTTCATCAAGGCAAAACCTATTTAGTGTCCGGACATAATGTAAAATAGGATTTTAATAGCCATGATTCTGTAATATTCCTACTTTTTTATTGATGAAGTTGGCAAAATAAGTCGGTATTTATGACTGGATGTACTGGATGCCAAGATTTAGGCCTTAGTTGCCTGAGTGGAACATTTGGTACCAAAAATAGAAGCTAAAGCATCGTGATCGCCTCCTGGTGGCTGGCCGCAGTGTAGGTCACTAATCCGGTCTCCCTCACGTTAGCTGATGGGGCATTGACAATACATGAAAAAGTTAAATTGAACGTCGAACAAGTTTTTCTCAATTATGTTTTTTTTAATTTAATGTAGTCCTTAGTACACTGATGTCTTAATTTTTCTGCGAACTTTGCACAAATTTGTTATGTTTTGGGTTCATTTCAGGAAAGTGAAAGAAGGTGTAGATGTGTAGTCCATGTTTACGTACAGTCTGCTGACACCCTGCAAACTGTCAACAAAACCAAACCATTCTCCAAGTGTCTGAGAGAGAAACAAATTAGAAGTTGGGGTGAGGGGCGGTCTTGGCTTGGGGAGAGAAGGCTTTTTTTTATTTATTTTTTAAAGAAGCGGAATCCAGAATCCAGAGTGAAGATCTGCCAGTACGCCTCAGAAGGGCATCGCAAGGACGAAGAGGCGGGCGCCAGCGGTGAGGTCGATCTTCAAACAAACGCCTTCACCGGTGAGGGGATTAAGCCTTGGGCTTTGAGAGGGAGAGTGGGATTGAACCGTGCAGGCCTGTCGAAAATACAGCCGAAGCACCATTCGTTTTTTCCTGAGAGTTCCAGATTGGATCTGGGTACGCTGCATGGGGGAAAGAAGCCAGAAGTTATTTGTAAGCAACATTTCCTGTGTATACTGAGGTGAAAATATTCATATGAAGTAGATCAGTGTGGAGAACGTCCATGACCTTGCTGCAGTATTGTATGGAAGACTTGAGGGCTTGCATTGATCTCATAGTGTTTCCAGCTTCCATCAACCAATCTAATAAAGATGCTCAGTAATGAGAGTGAACAGGCACTAGAGGAAAACGTACATTTTACACAGATCATCTATGAACCTCATGGACATCGGATCTCCTTGTTTCCACCGTGCACGTCTCATCAGGCAGATGAACACGATTCCTCACCTCTCTCACTGCGCACTGAAGGACCTTGTTTCAGGGCGATGTTGTGCGGCGAGAATCAACGCACAACCTTCCCTGGGAGACTAATAATATCCTGGCTCCCGAGTGCTTGCTCTTCTGTGATGAAGCTTAACAGAAGGGCTTGACAGGAGAAAATGATGTGTTGTTCTCTGCTGGGATAACAGTGCAGGTCCACCCCCCCCCCCCCCACACACACACACACACACTCAGACAACTGCTTCTGATATGAAGTGTACATAAACCACAGGTTTGGTGGAGGGTCCGCAGGGGAAGGGGAAGCTCGTGGAGCAAGGGACATGAGTGACAACGAGGAGAGAGCGGGGGGGCCGTGTGCCTCGAGTGCCATGTATGTATGTGTGCATGTGTGCATGTGTGTATGTGTGTATGTGTGCATGTGTGCGCTCCATCACTCGCTCAACGCACACAAACAGAAAAGAAGCACTCACTTCAAAGCAACGGGGAAATGCAAGACACACTCGAAGTGAAGTATAGCAAATTACTTCTTAAGTTGAATCCTTAGCATTTCCCATGAATATTTCATCACGGAGCAAATTTTCCCCTCTTGTAGGAAGTATTGGGGGTGGGCACACTGATGGTAGTGAGGGTCAGAAGCACTTACTAACGACTACACACTTAGAAATGTACATCACACTTAAATCTGAGCCTTAAGGAAGTTTTTCTCATGGTTGCTTCAAAATAATCGAATAGTAGGAGTGAGTCACTCCAACAAACTTTGTGTAGATTTACTCGTCAGATTTATGAGACTTTGTCAGATTCAGAGTTGTGTTGTGTTGTGTTGAGCACTGCATTAAAAACTCATCAGTAGTGTCTTTAGTACTAATGCCACTGAACCACTCGACAGCAGCTTCCAAACCTCCACACAAACAAGCCTCTGCTGTTCAACTCTAAATAAGTTAAACGCTGTCTTCGACAATATGAATAGAATACATTCAGTGGAAAGGCTCAGTGAATATATTAAATCTGCTTTAACAATACTTATAATTAAACCTTTTTATTCTGTTGAAGGACCTGTCACCTTAAGGGGCATTGAAAGGTGTAATTTCAGTGTTTCTCTCTGAAACACCAGTATTCTTGCAGTCTAACAAAATGTGTATAATTATAGAACATTAACAACCAGATTGTAGAGTTCATTCCTCCGTCAAAGCTGAATAATTCTTCACATGGTTGTCATGAGCTTTAATTGTGAATATTAAAGAAAAAAATACTTTGAACCAAAGTGTTTTGAATTATAATACAAGTTAAGGACACTTATTGAGAAAGAGAAATCAGAAACTTTGAGGATTTGATCAAAATATTATGACAATTCATGCATTTAAGGAGGAAAAACTAATAATAATACAATGATAGAGTTACAACTGTCATAACTTTAGGTAATATAGTATAATTTGGGACATTTTGCTTTGTATAAATATTTAAAACATTGATTCACCTCAACATTTATTTGGTGGAAAGCAGTTTAATATATCATTTCTTTGTGCTCTCTTCTCCGTACATCCACGAACAGCCAGATACTTTCCCCAGGGGCAGGCGCAGCAAACAAGGGACCGGCTACAACACCAGTAAATACTGGTCTTCCAGTTGTTTAATAGGCCATCCAATAAAGTCTCTGTTGTGCTCTTCCCGCTGCATGTGTTGTGTCGGCAGTTGTCTTGTAAACGTGAGCCATAAACTTGACAAATCGCACAACAAGGTGTGCTGAGGCGAGTTTGTTTTGGACTCTCTCTGCTCCCTAATGGTCCTTAAGCAGCCTCAATATATTTTTAATGAAGTCATATTTTCCACAAAAATATCACCAGCAGGAAACTTTATTATTAATTATTTAATCTGCTGTAGGTATTAAAATGACACATGATTCTGCAGCAGTGTCTAATGTGCACCCTGTGATTTATTCATCCAGGGATTTGATGAATAGTGAAAGAGCAAATTCCAAAACAAGAGCTGCGGGTATGAAAATATAAAGTTTTTGCACGGGTGTCAGTCTAATACTTCATATTGTACAGTACATACAGTAAATGTGCTAATACATTTGTCAATAATACTTTGACACGGATCATCTGGCGTTCGCCCCTCATATATGTTCCACTGCTTTATTCGCTAATGCTCTATCAGGGAAGATTTTGTGGAAGAGCAAGGGCAAGAAAATCAAAAAAGTTTGAGCTCTTGGCTTATTGGCGTGTACAAATCTTTCCAACTTGTAAATTGGGCGACATGGGAAAACCCTTGGCGATACATAAGAAGACTGTTCAAAGCCGGAGCAGCCCATCGATTTGACCTATGTGGGCCTCGCAAGCATGAGCCATTAGTATATTCTCAGATGCTGTTTTCAGATTTGTTTGTGTAAACGAGCTCCCATGATGATAGCGTGGAAAAACAGACCCAGGATTTTTGCAGCTATCAATCTAGCGGATAGCAGGGGCACAATAACCTGTCCTTGGGCATTCACACCAGCGTTTCTTTCTTTCTTTCTTTCTTTCCCATCGCTCTGTAATAGCGCTCGATTTTCTCACCCACATTTACTTTCCGAGTCAAATCTCTCAAACTTTCACTGTGCATTTCTTTTAAAATTAAAGACTCGTTTGAGGTTTTCAAAAGGGCCTTTTCTGACACATAAGAGCTGCTACTTACACCGGCCATCATGTTAGAGGTTGTATTACAAACGGCTGCTAGTCTCTTTCTCTGAGGATTTGTTTGATGCAGGTTTTAGTTTCTTAATAGAGCAGAATCTGCAGTAGATTCTTATTTTGACTTGTATTTAATAGATGTAATTAATACAGAGCTGTAAATTAGATTTACATTTTTTTACTAAAAGGCTAAAAGTGTATCACTGCTCCTTATCGTTAGAAGCAACTTGGATATTTGAAAGCAACTGTTTTTATATCTTATTACATTGATTTATGGTAATACCTCATGTTAAATAACATTTATAGTTATTTGGTGTCAATTGTCAAACACAAATATAATGTAAACTAACAGTGGGGATGGATTGTGGACAGATCCTCCGCCTGTTTCTGGAACTTTTATTAAAAACAAAAGTAAATCTCCTCGAGAACTTTCTCCGTGTTTTGACTTTTCCTAAAAAACTATCAACAGAGGTTTTGCACAGTTAAAGCAAAAGACTGTTGGTCCCAGTCCAGAGTCATGATGGAGTATAAGAGTAAATGTAGTCCAGGCTGTGATTACAGCTCAGGCTGCAGAGACCTCCTGACCGCAAAGGATCAATTACTATATCTAGAAGTAAGCCGCTGTGATTAATAGAAAACTCCAGGTTTATACACCTGCTGCTAAAGTTTGATTTACAAGATAATTGCTTTTTAATAGAGGCATGAGAGAATGCAGGGGAACATCCTGTGAGACCATATATAACGTCTGATAAAGTGAACTTATTGGATTTTTTTATGGGGAAACCTGCTGGCAAGCGCCGCACCCGGCTCTCCACACTCTGCTGCTCCCCGAGTCTGAGCGCCGGTTAACAAGGCACAAAGTGGACGGCAGCCATGCAACAACAAACCTGCGCACGTGTGAACACAAGTCGAGGGATTAACTTTTAATATCTGCTCTCGTCCTCATTATGCTCCGATGGCGCAGCTTTGATATACAAACAGGTCGGTTAGAGACGCTGGCTTCTCATGTTTGTCTCGGCCATTTCCAAGCCAATTTTCCAAAGCAGTTGGCATCCGTCAATATTCCAACAATGTGTCTTGGCACCGAAAAGCCGTTTGCCACTATTTCAGAGCCGGGGAAAAAAACAAACAACCCCAAAACAAACAAATGAAAAAAAACAAGCGTCTGGTGTTTTTGGTTTGGATTCCGTTGTTGGACTGAGCATCTGGAGATTCTCTGTTTGGGAAGATTCACACACAAATAGACTGCGAGGGCTCGTCGGTCTCTGCAGGTCTCTGAGAAAAAAACGTCTTTCTCTTTGTCCCTACCACACAATCCTGTTCACGAAGATCACACTGCACACCACAGATTTCTTTATTGGTATAATTCACATTGACGTGTCCTCCCTCGCTGTGAATTTGAGCTCACCTCATTTTACTTTAGGGGGAATGGCAGGAGAAGTTCCTGAAACTGTAAGGAGCGGCAAACTCAGACATTTGCATCCTTACTTGTGTAAAATATCAGGTAAAGGTTCAGTGCATGTCTGGAAACAACTTCAGATGGATTTATAAGAGGATGAGGAGCCAGTGGAATCTTCTCTTGGGAGATTCTTCCAGAAGAGTTGGGGGCCTGAACATTAAAAGTCCAGCTACCTTTGGTCCTGAGCTGGGGCTGTGTAATAACGAGGAAGCCCTTGGTATCAAAAGATCCAAAATGAACAGGCCTTTAAATTCAACTCTAAAAGTAAAGTGTTTTCATTGAGTGGAGAAATATCTCTTCCCTCTACCTGCTTTTCAAACATTTTTACCTTTTTTGAAAAATCACAAAGACTCGGAGAACTCGCAGCATTCTCTTAAACCGTCACCTATTACCAATGCTAATGTGACCCCCAGTGATGTCTGAGTGAAAGGAAATCGCTCGACTAATGCACCCGAGCTCACATCCGCCCACTCGGTCCCACCACATCTCCACGAAAGGAGCAGTTTTGCATAAAAGTCCCCCCCCCCCCCCCCGGGAGTGGATGATACTACAGCGACTCCCCTCTGAAACCGGCTCGTCTTGATCTTTCAGCAGGATAATCAGAGAGGTGATTGCCAAGAAAAGTGAGCTAACTTCAGAGTGCAGTTGAAAAAAAAAAAACATTAGAAAAGTTTAGTTTTGACAAAGTTTTACAAGAATAATACAAATATATATATATTTGCACTGGCAATCTTTGCAAAAATAGAAGAGGGAGAATTAATACAAGTTCCCTGGAAGACAAAGTGAGTCACTGATTGTCACTCTGTGTGTCTCGCCGTGATGCTCATGCAACATTTTTAAAATCGTCTCCCACTTTCTTATTTCACTCTGGGGTGAGATAACAAAAAAGCAGTTTTCTCCGTCTAATTCTCGACATTACGATTGGTTGTTTTTCATTCTGACTTCGAGCTTATCACCTAAAACCAATCACCGGGTGGCCTGATAAAAGGATATAATTAGAAAATGGGAAAAAATAACACTCCTGCTCAGAGTGTAAAATGACTGCAGAGGGAACCAGGGCAGCGTTTGTAGTTTTTTTTTGTTCTTGTGCGTCTGTAAAACCAAACCGTGCTAAGAGATACATGTTCCAGCTGTGGAGCCAGATGTGCCTCATGCATTTGTCTTACTTGTCTTGTTCTCAGTGCTTTTTTAGGAAATTCATTAATTAATATCAAAAACACAGATAAGGAAATATTCCCTTCCTCTCTGACACTATATTTGTAGTGTTCTAATCATGTTTAATGTTTTGCATCTTTTTTTCCTGCACTACATGTATTTGAACAGCTGCAGCTAGTAGTTACTTTCCAGATTAAGACTGAACTACGCATGCTAAGCTATTGAAATTGTAAAAACATATGAAATCATCATTTAACCATCGGAAAATGTTATTTTATGTGTTAAGGCATTTGTAATGCCTATGAAATAATGTAGTACATGATGAAATATCTGTTTAATATCAGGGGTGTTTGAAGTACAATTAGCTCGTCCTACTTTTACCCAGAGATGGATTTAGAATCTATTTGTATGTATTAAGTAACCGATCTGTGTATTCCTGCTCTAGATATCATTGTATTCCAACAGGAATGCAGGATAGAGCTTCTCCCACTGTCACGTGTAAGAATCCAGTGTATCCCTGTGAGCCTCCGACCATTTCTCTGAGCCCAGCGACCTCGTGAGCAGGTCACATCCATAGATTTGAGTATGGAAATGGGTGAACGGAGGGCGGTGGTGGCTCGCCGCCAAGTGAAATAGGCTGTACAGTGCTTAAGGGTGATGGATTGGTGGCACTAGCCAGGCATAATAGCCCTGTAGTGGACCAGACCCCTGCTCAAGGAACAAGCTTATACATCATGATACTGCAGACGTGCAGCTAGTACTCGGCCCCCCCGTTCTAGAGAGGTACTGGTTTCCCACACCCGAGAACTTGATGGATTAAGACAAACGGGTTATTTATGGAGCAGGCAAAGCTTCGGGTGCTTGTTTGTGCCTCGGCCACACGTCTGTTTGCTGAAGGGGAAAGAGGCCGGACAGAGAAGACCTCTGAAACTCACAGAATCCAGTGAGCAGCTGGCATGAAACTAATCCAAATCAAACACACAGGACCGAGCTGGACTTATGTAAAGCAAGCTGATATGGACCGATAGCTTTCCTCCCGTCGTCTTTTATGTTCCGGAGAAGGGAGAGAGTGAGCCAGGCGGCAGCAGTTAGAAGAGAGCTTGTTTCATCTCAGGAAAAACTAAAGAGGAAAAGTTGCTTTTTCTCTTTACGCCTGCAAAAAAAACAAGCTCACAACATATTTCTACTTGTGTACTTTACTGTACTCTGATGATAGCTTTGTACCTGTTCTTTCAGAGAAATCTTCTTTTCATTTATATAAAATGTCATATTTATCCTTGCTGGGAGCACTGGACATTGATAAGGTGCAACTGTAAATCAACCAGTTCAAGGTTTGACAGATTCTGAGACTTGAGATGCACGATTTCAAAGAGTATCTTCCCTGTTTCTCCAGATTATAACATTTTAATTTAATTTGGTACCCTTTACCAAGTGCTTGTTATTGAATATAAGCATTCTGACTGAGAACTAGGAACTGTGGTAAAATCTGCTAAACATCAGCATGTTCACATCGTCACTTGAGCATCTTATACTGGGGACATCAGTATTCAGCTCGCAGCAGCACTGGAGCTGCTGGCACGGCTGTAAACTCTGGAGTTTAGTGTTGTCCTCACGACTGACACTGACTGGATGAATTTTATCTGTGGCACTTTTCTTGTTCCACTCAGGCAGTTTTGCAGGGAGCAAAAAAAAAAGCTCCCAGGACACAGGGCCTTGTGAGACGCCACATGGTTATTCACACAATCCACCGCTCATGCTTTACACTCATACATTATTTACACGGAACCCCCTAAGATGTAACAGCCTGAATATGTGTTTCTGTCTGAAGGAACAAGCTGTTTACACAAACAGAGATGTGCTTTCAGGTACCACTCCGACGCTGCCGTTTGACTGATCCGTGGAGCTAATGAGAGTTTATTAATGTGCCAGCGGAAGCCTGATTAATAAAATGGATGGGTCACGCTTGAAACTCCACCATTGTGGTCGCGGTGTGAGTTACCTCAGATTCGTGATTCGGCATTCATACGGGTGTAATCCATCATCGTGCATCTAGGATCGTATATTTGGAGAACATCGCGTTCTAATGCGTCACTTTGAAATTGCCTCAGTGCATCGTCAACACCTTAACTGTGTGTTTTTCTCATTATTGATGGATTCTGTGGAATTATCATAGACTCAAAATCGCATATAACCATAACCCTAAAACATTGAGCTTCAAGGGCAGGGGGGAGGGGGACTCAACCTGCAGTGTAGCGTTTTGAAAGTGAGGAGGAAAATCTCCAGTTCAGTTTAAATCTCCTCGCCTTGTTTTCTAATAATTTCAACGCCACAGAAGGTGCGGTGAATGCTTCTAATCTCATAAGCGGCTTAATTTAAGATACTGTGACTTCATTACATTCTCTGCTGTTTGTGAAGTATTCCCCTGAAAAAAGAAAAACGCGAGTCGCTCGGGTGTCGACAGGAAGACAGGTTGTGGAAAAACCTTGAGATGAAGCCTTTTGTTTCTGAGACAAAGCCAGATGTGTGTGTGTGTGTGTGGGGGGGGGGAGGGAACATCATACTCCAGAGGCCCAAGGTATATTAAAAGTTTGACCAGGGCCCGTAATAAAAAAACCTTTGGCTCCCTCTGTGCAATTAAGCAGCGGCTGAAACTATTGATTTGATCTTTTGTTTTGTCCATCCACCCACCTGTTACATGGCTGGCAGGGGAATCATCCCCGACAGCAAACACAGACGCCCAGAGAGGAAAGTGCTGGTTTGTGCACTGCAGAAAACAATCTCTCTCTTTCCTATATAACATTGAATGTAGTGTACACTCAGCTGTTCATGAGTTTGTTCTATATCTAATGTTGTTACTGTTCAGACATGCAAAGTTCATTCTATGAGTTGTATTTGCTTAATTATGTACTAATGACAAACTTAACGGTTCCAAAAGAAGAGGCTAAAATGGTTGATCACCCCCTGGTGGCTTGTTGCAGTGTCAGTCATAAACCTCACCTCCTCCTCATTTGCAGATGGGACATGGGCCAAACTAAAAAAGCATCAAAGTACAAGTTGAATACATTGTTCTGGTTTATAGTTTGTGTTATTTTAAACCATATATGCGTTTTATACATTCTAGCGGGTGTCATTTCATCTCAGCAGATTTTGACGATGCATTTTTTATTTTTACATTCTGCCAAATGGTTTCAACAAAGCAGAAGCGGGTGTTGCTGGTTTTGTTTGAAGTTAGAAATGAGAATCTTCTTCTGAGCAGCAATGAATGAGATTCTGAAAAAAGCCCTCATGTTTACAAGGAGCACACTAATCTTAACTTTCACCTGCTGAGGTGTGTGTGTGTGTTTTTGTTTCTCAAAGCCCGGCGGCGCAACACCGAAAGGCTTTTTTATCCGCCACAAATTATATCAGCTAAAGAGACTGGTGTAAAACAAACTGCGCTCCTGCAATATGAAATATGAAAGCGGTGCGAGTGTCTTGTGAAAACAAGCACACAATCACAAGGCAGCCTCGGAGCAGCTGTGCCTGATGGGGACAGATGTCTGCGTCAGGTTGTAAACGGCTTCTTCACTGTTCACAGTGCCAGGCGCCTGCCTCCTCCTCCTCACATGCCTCCCTCGTGCATTCTGATTGACTCCCACAATAGGAATGGAGTCCTGCCAGGATCGCTGCCACACTCCCAGCAAAGTAAGAGCAAATTGACAGTTCGCCACCAATCAGTCTTAATTTGTTGCAATGGCAAAGGTCATCACTTGGACAAATATAGCTCATGCCACAGAGGCTCGTCTCTGGTGAAGACCTCCCACACGTATCAGCCCCACAGAGCCAGCTCGGCTACTAAAACATGATATAAGGAGATTCCAAGATGCATAATTGAACAGTTTGCACCCAGCTTGATGGCTGGAAATCTGCTTCATTAATCAACTCCCACAGAGTCGTGAAGACACGTGGAGGAGAGGTTCTCAAGCTGGCACAGAGCCAACCTAATGGGAGGGCACTGGAAGCTCCTCAAGCACCAGTACATCCAGACCTCAGTGGCAGCAGTCGCAAACAATGGATATGGTGAAAGTCGTTTGTAATGTGCAGAGACCTGAACAAGTTTGGAGATATGAAAAGATGAGCATTTATGTTTGTATTAAGGAATATCAAACGTTGATTAATTAATCATGACAGTTTCAAGATATTCTTAAAATCATATATTTGGTTGTTAATTTCTTTGCAGATTAATATTCAACATGGATTTGCACCTCCGGTCCTCCTCAATGCAATTTAATGTGTCTCCAGCTCCCTTTGATAGAAACACTAAACCACTCGCGTGTTTTACGTGTGTACCAAATGTTGTGCTGGTGTCAAGCGACGCCAGTTCAGTGATTTGGTGGATCGCTGCTCGTCTGTCAGGAAACTTTTACCAAAACTCCCACTCGCCCTCTTGCTCTATTTGGATCTTTTGATACCACTACTATAATACTTTGGATTTCCTTTTTCATTTTCTTGGCACTTATGGACCGACACAAAGACAACAAATATGTTTGACCTGCTGCTGAAGCCAGAGAATATATTTCTGCCGGCTGCTTGTGGCCAGTGAGTATATCAGAGCGGCATTTTGAAAAGTGAGGGGTGTGCCTGGTGCCAAGTTCTAATGGAGGTCAGGAGGGAAACAAACAAGCATAAACAAGGGTTTTTTAAACAAGTAGCAGTGACTCTTTGAGAGGAATATTGAACATAATGATGTCTCTAGACAAGGTTGGGGTGAAGCGCTCCAAACATGGTGGCACTGATTTTAATTTAAGGTTCAATGTTTTCTTGTCAAAGCTGAACCAAAGTAACAGGGGCTGGATTTTAATAATTACATGATTTGCTTTCACTTCACATTTAAAGTTTCTGGACTTGGTGTTAAGTTGTGCGAGTGCTGCTTTCATTCTTCATGCCAAAATTGCCCAAAGTCTTCATTCTTCATTACAGTTGACATCTCGAAGCTGGTAGGTCATTATTATTATCCTGAGAGCAGAATGAGTCTTCAACATTTTGATTTAAAAATCGAAAGATATTGGTTTATTGGTTTCCTGGCACAGATTTAGTGAAAAGTTAAGAGCTAGTTTAAGACGTTAAACTCAAGTTTAAAACCATCAGAAGGCATTTTCCTTAAAATGGGACCTTATATGCATTCCACTGAGCTCAACTGCTCATGCAACATATAGTGAACTCCAGTCAGTATCAATGTTAACTCAGTGAACGTCTTCCTTGGAAAACACCCACCAAGATGCCTGAGGACACGATCACTATCATTTATTGAGAAATAGAACAAATAAACACATCTTGCTGCAGCATCATTATCTATATTTTCTTTTACTCACATGAAACATTAGAGGAGAATTTAAGTTTTCAGTTTGACATTTAAAAAAATTGCACTAAAGAGGATTCGGACAAGAGCAGAATTGTGTCCCTGTCGGTGATTCACTGTCGTGAGTGCAACACAAGTGTGGACATTGTGTAATGACTGCAGCAGTGTGTTACCCTGTGAGGTTGTCGCAGCACCGAGGTTCACAAGACCAAGTTTCGGTTCATGCGAGTGTACGCCAGTTTCCATGGAAGCTGGTTCTGCGCCCGTGGAGAAATATTCCCTGAAATTCAACCATTAGAGAGGGGGGAGGGGGGGGGGGTGATAGGTAGAGTCGGCACGCAGCGTCTGAGTTTGTGAGAAAGCGTTTGTGTATTTTTTATTTCAAGAATAGAGAAGCGCACTCGTTTTCTGGAAAGTGGGTCAGCGTTCACCGTGAAATCCGCTCTCGCCCAAAAGGAAAGTAACACGAGTATCTCAGAGTGAAGTGTTTTTTTCCTCTCGTGACATTTGGGTGACAGTTGGATAATCCTTTGAATCAAAGGACACAGAGCCAATTACGACTCGATACCACTTTGAGTTGCGCTTCATGCACAAACACACACACGAGAGGTCAATGAGTTTGGACATATTTGACACCACGTCCTTGTCCATAGGATGAAAGAAGAGTAGCTGTTTACTTTCATTCTACACATGAAAGAAAACTGTGGTTGGATGTTATAAAAACCCTGATCTCTGTGTCACGCCCCCCCCCCCCCCCCCCCCCCTCTTTTTTGTGCAACTCTGACAACACACGGCTCCGTCTTCTTTACATAAAATCTGTTTTCCTGTGGGAACCTTTATCTCCCCCTCCCTTCAGTTGAGATTTATAATTTGGATCACAGAGCACGAGATGTCGAGAAGAGAATAGAGAAACAGAGGAAAGGAGTGTGGGTGTTTAAAGTCAGATAATCCATTTCAAGGCTTCCCCATAGGGAGCTCGTGTTGTGTTGTGCTGCTTATTTGTTTTTTGTTGTTTTTTTTCTCCCCGAGAAAGAAGTTGCTCTGCTCCCCTTGCGGGTCCTGCTATGGGCTTGTAGTGAAAATGACAGTGACATGGAGCTTTTGATTTGGGGGGTGGATGGAAGATATAAATTCTGCAGGAGAACTGGGAGGGTGTGTGTGTCTGTGTGTGTGTGTGGTGGCGTGTTTCCTAAGTGAATGTCCCGGCGTTCAAATGGCCTCGCTGGCCCTGCAGAGTAGGCTATCTATCATTTGGATCACTCTCATTGACAGCTGTTCTCTTTGGCTCCTATCAAGGAGAAAATGACCAACGCAATACAGAGGCTTCTCACACTATAGCGCCAGGACACACACATGCACACACACATGCACAGAAGTACAGGAGTGTGTTGCTGTTCACGAGTGCACTTGATGACTCCAACACAAAGGTCAGATATTGACTAATCGTCGTCATATCTAATTACATCCTAGATGAGTGCGGCTCAGAGCGACTTAATTATTGTGTATTTGTATAATTTCATCTCACGCTGAGCTTTTAGATTGATTTCCTTCAGCATTTAATCTTACGCACATCACATGTTTCCGACTGCACACTTTACTGTGTGAAGGAGCCTCGTCTATAACATCTGAGCAGATTGAGAATAACCTGCGGAGACGGCGAGCGGCGGTTCACATGCAGCACTCTTACAAATGGATGAGTGAGGGATGGAGCTGAATGGAGTCTTTTCATGCCAGCTCCATGCTGCCTGCCTGACCAGTCAAATCATATTATAGATCATATTATAGATACTTTTTATCTAGTGTGAAGTCGTTCTCCAGCTCTGGAGCATATGCACTTTCATCTGCAGCATTAAAATCTGATGGTTTTTGGTGCAATATGTAAATAGTGAAAGAAAGTGGACACGCCGGATGAAAGAGGTGGGAAGGGGGGGGGGATGGAAAGTAAAAATTCTTGAGATTGCTTCATTAAAAACAATCAGATCTTTTTTACACCAGTTATGAGGTTTATTGATTCTGATGTTGAAAAGTGTGTTTAAAACCAGATAAGACAACTTGGCACATGGTTGGAGCTTTTCTCATAAATAGTGTTGTCACTTTTCACTCCATCTTCGTAACGTTCAACTGACTTAATGGTCAAGGGGAGGGGGGGGGGGGTCGTAATAGTGCCCTCTCCTGGGTCAGCTTTGTTAAACTAATTTGCAAAAACTTCCGCTCTACCAACTGCAACAGTAAAATCCTGCTTTTAAATTATAAATAATATAATTATCTAAGGGAGAATTTTCCTGCACCGAATACGATACTGAATACTAATATTCTTAAGACTTATTGTATAATTTATATACTTTTACTATCTTCAATGCAGCACTCTTGTGTCACTACTTCCCCCACCGCAGCTGCTAACATGTGCATTAAGAATTTTATATTTCCTGTTGCCACATTTATGTCTCTGGTTTACAATTCTTTTAACTGATAATAATAACAAGGAGGATAAATATTGTGAAATAGTGGAAACTGTGAAAGCTCGGACACGTGCAGCACGAACAGATTATTTCTTGTTCAGGTTGTTGTTACACAAATGAAAGATCAGAACACAATGTGAACTGGTGGACGCATGTGTTTTGCTTAGGGTCGGCATTGTGTTGCTTTTTATCCATTTCCATTATCGCAGTGGAGCGTTTTAACCGTCCAATCACGGGCGATCAATAATCATTGAAAACGTGTCAGTCAGCCCGTCTTGAGTTACCAGCAATTATACAGCCTCATATTTATTTGCTTTTTCAGATTTTTCCCATTATCACCAGTGCAAATGAGTCGAGAGTGGAATGATTGCAGAGCTGTCACTTGATTTAGATTTATAAACTCTCTCCTTACACAAGAAGAAGAAAAGTTTGGCTGTACCATCATTAAGTACTGGCTGGTTTTGACACCAAAGGCCAAAGTGATTGTTCAGCCGGACCAAAGAAGATAAACATCAAAAACAAATACTCACACAGGTATGAGGTTTGTTTTTTGCTGCAGGTTGTTGTATGAAAAAGAATAATGTGCGATTCACACAAGCCTCAGAAAGTTCCATCAGATCTCAGGGGAAGAGGGGACGCTCGGCGGTATCTGCCTCCTGAGCGCCGCCCACACGCCACATCTGCAGGACAACAAATCAGGTTTTCACTTAGGAGGACAATCGCTGTGGGAATGAAAGGGACACACAGTGACTCGTCCTCGCAGACCTGTCACAATCCAGCCACAGAGGCTCTCTTCTTCATAAACCACCCCCGGATAGAGTTATTACATTTTGGAAAAGGTGTTGAGTCCAGAAGAAACACACAGATCCCTCGGGGTGTCAGGAGTTCTTTGCCTCATTTTTACATTTGTCTACATTTCGCCCTAGAGCGAGAGCATGGGGCGCCCTGTGGACAGGTTCACATAACAAGGAGGTCGACGCACTTGAATAGATATTTTTGCAATTATATACACTTACAAAGAAAAGTATATTTATTTGCTGGAAAGCATAGACAGGTCAATGCAGCTCTAGTTTTCGTTAGCAGTTAATTTGCCTTGTTAATTTGTTTATTTTCACATTTTCTCATTTCGTAAAACCAGCACGTGAAGCTTGAATATTTGTAACATTTGATATTTATGCAGAAAAAGTTGCAGAACTTTTATAATTTGTAGCTGCCGCTGTAACAAAACCACTGAACTCTTCTCAGATTTCTTGATATTTGAAGTTTCCTGCTGAAAGTTGGAGATAATAACTTCTAAGTCTGTTTAACAGATTGTTCGGCTTTACTCTGGAACTTGCCGGTTCTGGTTCTGACAATTGAAGCTGGCACTCTTCTCACAGGAGATCGAACCCACTCACCGATGTTTTATTGAGCACTAGCAGATGTTCAGGGCGAGCAGTGGAAAGCAAAGAGGAAACATTCCTTCGATTCCAAGGCACTGAACCATCAAACTGATGTTGACGCTGCTGTTTTAAGGTAAACAAGTCACATAATGTTGCTTTAATCCACAACAGGACCTATACGGACTCCACTACTAACGATTCAAACTGTTAAGGAGGTAATTGAACTAATGGGCTTTTGCAGTTTGTTCTCCTGTTGATTGAATCATTGATTCATCGACTGATCGTGACTCAACAGGATATCGCAGCTAAATTATGCAGCAATCCCCACACATTACTGTCTAAATTCACTTTTGTCCATGTAGAATAGATGTTGTGAGTGAGGTAGAGGTAATTTCTCAACATGTTGTGCAGATTATTTTTAACCAGCACCTGTAAAAGGATTTGTGTTTGTGAGCGTGAACCAGAGTTTGGACCAAAACCAGTTGTTTCACCTGCGGAAACGAGCTGAAGCTTTTAATGGGACGCAGTGTTTCTCCACAATCCACCAAACAAGTACAAATTGTTTCCCACATATGCATTTCATAAGCTCATAGGGGCCACGACAGATGCAAACTGACGTAAGCAATGAAATGAGCAGGTTTGAACAAACTGCGAAAACAAGGCAATTAAAATTAGTTTCCATTCACATGCACTATATCTAAGCTTACAGACGAGGCCGGGTGATAATTGTGGCAGAAGGAGGCCTGGCCACTTCAGCACGGCTCTAATGGAGGGAAAGGGCTACTCAAAGTAAGATGAATAATCCTCCTATGATTCATTGTGTATTTGCAGTGGAACACGTACACCTTTTTGTTCTAACTGCAAAGTGGTCGAAAAAAACTTTTCTCCAGACCCTAAATTCTCAGGAGACATTTACACTCGGGGGGGGGGGGGGGAGAGAGAGAGAGAGACAAAGAGGGAGAGAAAGGGAGAGAGAGGGAGAAAGAGAGTGGGAGCTCGTCCTGGCCCTGAGGCCCCCGCTACCTGGTAACTAATGAAAATGAAACAGTTGTTCTTCACCTCACAGGCACAAGGCCGAGCCTGCTGGTGGTGGGCTCACACAAAAGAGCTCTGCTTTGATAGATTGGCAGGAAGAGGGCAGGGGGGGGGGGGGGGGGTCTGGTGAGAGCTAACTTTAGCCCTTAATGGTTTGAAATATGCTTGTGCTACAGTTTTTTTCCGCTGTGGGGCCAAATGATATCCCCTCCCTCGGTGATTTATCAGGCTCATTCAGAGCCCCATCATCGGGGATAAATTGGCTCCTGCCTGGTGAATTGCCCTTGATGGATAATCGTCTCATTTCTCTTGATTATTTTATCTATATGGCCGTTGCTTTAAAATCAAAATGAATATCACAAACATAATGCCCTGGCAATCCCCCCCCCCCCCCCCGCATCACTTATCTTAGAATATGTGACGAAGATGCTAATGGCCGGTGATTATGACAAATCAGGGCCCAAATGAAGTGGCAGCTTGCGGCGGCGCCAACACAATTTGACCTTTGACCTCACCGGCTCGATCGTGATCAAATGAATCGGCCGGGATTTACAGTGACGACCGCAGATTTCATCACGGATCAGATTATGTTCCTTGTATATGTCCTGTTCTGGATGCAGCTGCAGCATCATGTCATGTGCACGGGTGGCATTTGTTTTTCCTCTTTTATTTAGTTTATGGTTAAATATTAAGCCTCAATTGAGTTTTTCGGCCATTTTCTAGGATAGATATTCCTAAATATACATCAGTAAATGTTGTTATTGCCCTTATATCAATAATGGCTCCAAATAATCTGTCTTCCCCTGCTTTTAATGTAGTTAATACTACATGGAGAGTTTGTAGTGGCATCTTAAACCCCCACATCATTTTTTCCTTAAACGTATTTAGATAATTAACTTAATTACCCTATACCCCTCTTAATACCCCTCTGTGTTCTTGCAGTAAGTCACAGTTATGTTCACCTTGCTCTTTCAAATATCCTGCACTCCTCCACTGATCTCTCTCTGAGGGAAAAACATCACTATGCACCGTGACGGGGAGACACCCGGGGACCAGGATATCAAAAATAATAACAGTCAAATAAAGAAAGTGACATGAGTTTACTTTATCTGCAAAGTCATAATGCAATGTATTTCAATTTAGAACACATTAATATCTTGTTTCATGCTTTCTCTGTCTGTTCCAGTGGGGCTGCTTTGTCCTTTCATATATTCATGTTTTCGTCCCCGGCATATTCTTATTCAAAGTAAGCAATTTTATTTTGACAGCTATTTGTATGTAAAGTGTGAACAGGGTAGAGGGGGGGGGGGATGGGGTACGTCTTGTCATTGCTCCGGTACTTTGCTATTTGCTGAAGCAGCTCTTTTTCTTTTTACTTTTCCTTTTCACCTGGAATAGTCCATGACACCTCTCAGTGGATCAGCCCTTGATTCCTCACAATACGTTCTCAGCAAGGTGAAGTTAGGAAATAGAAGAAGAGAAGGGGAAGCACTTTCTGGCAGCTGACTCACTTTCAGGGGGTACTATTTATTTCTCGCATTATGTCATTTCATTTTTAGGTTTTTCTCCATGTGTGCACCTGCAAATGCAAGTCAACTCAACATTCGCTCTCCCTCGTTGAATGCATCATCTTCACATCAATATACATCACAACATAAATAAAATCCCTATTTCTGCTCATATTTTATATCGGTAGACATATACAAGATTCAAGAGTTTATTATCAAATGCACAACAATAACATTAAGCAGTTTGCTGGCAATGAAATGCTTGAGTCACAGGCTCTCTTCTAGCAATGCTCAAGTAATTACACTCAAAAGAACAATTATTTTTACTTCTATTTCATCTTAAGTTCTTCATCAACTCAAGTGTCTTTGTCCCTGAACAAATCCCCATTGTACAAACCCCTCGTGTTGTATTCAGCTCACGTTCTACACACAGTTTTCACCCCATAGATAAAAAAAGAAATCCTCTGACCCTGACAACAGCCACTCAGTCCGGCAGAGCTAAATAATATTCCACCATTAAATTTTCATAGGGCTTCCCCCCCCCCCACACACACACACTTTGTCCAATTTCTTGTTTATTTTCCCGTCAGTAAAAGGAGGTGCGGCCACACTGATAGATAAATATATATATTTTTCCCTTCACTCTCATGTCATGCCATCCACTGTGTGGTTTCAATTATGCATGGGGTTCTTATCTATGAATGTATGATGTTTGACTGTGCAGAAAGCACTCAGCCAGTTTTTTTTTTTATTTGGACCACAGTAAGGAGTGTGGGAGCACGCTGCTGCTGACCGAGCAGAGTATTAGGTGATTTAGGAATAGTCATGTTTTTAGTCCATGGGAGAGAAGAGCCTCTCCTGCTTCTCTTGCAGCGACAGTTTAGTTTATCCCCCCCCCCCCCCCCCCCCCCCCCCCCCCCCCCCCCAGTGCCTCAAACGTTTATTAGCGTTATTATCCAGTAGGGAAACCAACAAACGTTCAAGGGGATTATTCCAACATTAAAGCGTGTTTCCAATCACAGCTTTGTCTCTGTGTGTGCAGACGTGTTCCCAGAGAGGAAGATTATCAGCTAGTGTTTCAGAATAAGCTTGAATGTTTTCAGTGGGAATGTGAATGCAGGGGTGCAGGATAGAGCGAGTGAGAGAGAGAGAGAGTCAGGGGTGAAGACCAGTGGGTAAGTAGAGACAGTGTCCGCAGTGCATTCAGGGGGAGAGTGATGCAGTCTGGGGGGCTGGAGCACTTGGATGTTTTATTTATCAGGGGTGGCAAAGCAAATAAGCATTGTGTTTAACCCGACAACACCCGCAACAGCAGCAGAAATCTCCGCCGTCGAGCTGGGGGAACTTTTGTTTCAGATATAATGCTGCTGGAAAACGTCGCGTCATGTGACTCATTTGTCTCAATAGGTCGCAAATAGCTCAGTGGCAGCTGCCGCGGTGTGAACGTCACCACGGAGCGAACAGAGGGGCGAGTAGAGAAAGATTGAGTACTGGTATGTTTAAGAGATAACCGCGTCCCGGGTCACACTCGAGGTGATGCATGATTGATTCAAGCTTCATCCTGCAAACAATTTGATTTAATTGTTGTCAAGATTGCAGAAGATTTTTAATACGGAGTGATTGTATGCTCGTGAAGTAATTCAATTCTTTTATGCTTATTGGGATCTAATGAGAATTACAGCCTTGATTGTGAATGTTAACCCCACCATTCAGTTTATTAACTTCTCCTTTGATAGCCAAGCGAAACAGATAACCCAACGTGCATGGTAGAAAGAAGTAATTTACTCTATAATTAAAGGCAATTAGTGAATCAATTACAGCTCGATCAAACCTGATGGAAAAGAAAACAAAATGGCATGAGCCATGACGGGCTGTATTTGCAGATAGGGAGCCATTATGGTCCCATCAAACATAAAACCCCGATAATTGAACCTGGGGTTAAAGGAAAATCAATTTCTAATCATGGATTGTCATATCCCCGGTGTCCAGGCTGGCATTGCACCTATTTATCAAAATTTCCCTGCCATGGAAGGCACGGTGCTGTCTTAAATTAAGCCTGTAAATATTTGTCACCAATCTCAGGTGACAGTGCTGGCCAGGAGAGATGTATGGCGCCCCACAGATATGAGCCAATTTTTTTTCAAAATCCATTACAAACAGGTGCAATCATTGCAGGAGCAAAAAAAAAAACAGCCCTGGAGTTTTGGTCCGTTGATATATGACCTTTAGCTCAAAGTCAGTTTCCCTCCTCTCGCCTCCATCTATTCAATCGGAGCAATTTTATGATTAAATGAGTGAGATCCCAGTTTCACTCTTGTGGAATATGACATTTTAATGATACAGTTTGTGCTTTTACAACCCTTGTTTATTTCCATCCTAAAATCTTCCCCCCCGCTTGATATAAGTGTAATTAAAACTAGGAGTAAATAGAGTCACTAATCAGCGGTGGCAGACAAAGGCGTCGTATTCTTGGTTTTCTGACAGACTGCAGTGTGACAGATGAACTAATGGAAAATGAAAATCCCTTCCAGCTCAAATCCAGAGTTTAGGTGTGAGATGTAAATCACTCTAATCAGCTTGGTCAAGAGTGACTTTGCATTTTTCCCCTTTTATTTTGACATGCCAGCTCCACAGAAGTGAAGGCAACACATCTTGATCGCCTCCCAGTGGCTGCCCGCATTATCACAGGTCTAGCCTCCTCCATGTTAGCAGATGGGACATGGCGGGGTGGCTCAGGAGGTACAGCAGTAGAATGTGTAACACAAGAGATAACACTGATAGAACTCAGCTCAAGAACAAGTACCTGAGTAGAGTTGTACTTGATTCAACGCTCTCTCCACCGCTGCATTACACAGAGCAGGTTTTTAACATTATCCTGAAGAGAGATGTGACAGGAAGTCCTTCACCACTCAGGATATTTATCTGAGATGAATTTAATTCGCTGTAGCGTGAAACTGAATTCAATATTTTTTCTTTTCATTTGTTATTTAGTCTCGGAATGTGTCCTTGTAGATGCTTTGGTCTGAAACGACTTTATTCAGAGAACTGGAAGTGAGACATCAAGCGCTGAGTCGAGAGATAAAATGATATGTTTTTGAAGGTGCGTGTGAAGTGGATGGGGCTTACATCATCAACAGAGGATCTCACGCTGGGAGCCAAGCTGCTCAAAGTTGCCCGGGTAGGAGATAATGACTATTTGCTTTTCCAACAGCTTCTGCTGACATGCCAAAAGCTCTTCACAGAGGGTTTCAAGTAACAGATACAAGTGAAAATGGCAACCGTGGCTGCTGGCCACCATATGCCGCCGCGCTGTGCCACGCTTGTTCAGTTCACCTGCAGTTTATGTTTCTCCTGTATTCGCTGTTTCTGCCTCTTTCCGCTGCCTGTGAAAATTCACGTTGCTAAGTCTACAGATAAAAAGACTCCAGAGCTTTTCCTCTACTCTCTGTCCTTTACCGTTCAGGGCAGCGCTTTGCAGGGTCATGGATAACAAACACTTCCTTCCATACTTTCCACTGAGTGCCCCCCCTCTGTTCCCGCGGGGGTAATACATTGAATGATTCGCTTTGAGGGACTGCTAACAGTGCTGTAGGGTCAGAGACAAGCCCGAGACCTCCTCTTTGGGTTTGCTCATTATTACTTTTTCACCTTGTTAGCCTGAACACATGGTCGGAGCTCTATTCGCAAGATCCCGCTCCTGTGTGATCAATGCCAGTGGATAGTTGTGGAAGAAGCCGAGCGTGGCAGCCAAACTGAGGCGAGCGGAGCAGGAGTGAAACGCTGAGTTTTGGGATAGAAAAAAGCTCTTTCATGCACTTTCCCCCCCATCACGGCGTTGGGAAATAATTGGCCCACCCCTCCTTTTTTAGATTCCCAGTATCAGTGGCCGCAGAACCCTTCAACACCAGGGCCTGAGAGAGGTAACAATGGTTTGAGATCTTTCGGAAAAAAGCCCTAATGCTGCAAACACATTTTCAGGCCATCCAAGCATTGTTAGCAAAATTATTCTCAGAGATAATTAAACATTTATGTGCAATTTCTGGATACAACTTGCACATAACCACCTCATTTATTCATAGCTTCCTCTCTAATACACAAACCTGTTGGATGCCAGACACTATGGCAGATTGTATTATTGTGGCTTCCAATATTTCTTTTGCATAAACTCTTTGGAGGTTGGCTTCCATCATGGAGAAGCAACACACACACCCTCAAACCTTGTGTAAGAGGTGTTGATGAAGTAGTCTGGAGGGGGGTGTAAAAAAAAAGAGAATGAACATTATCGGCTGATCACGGCAACTGTCAATTTCCCCAGTGGCCAACAGATGGCCCTTAATGCAGTATCATTGTTTTCCCTGAAGGCCCCATCAGACCAATCATAGTTGGCACATCGCTTTGTGGAGCTGTGGACACACGGTGATGAAAACACGTGAAATGATGATTGCGTACAAGAAGGTCAAGAGCAAGAAAACAAGTATACTCACATGTATTCAGCAGAAGGAGGCTGATGGTGAAATTAATGAGGTTTGTTAGCGGGTCACGAGCAGAAAGCAAGCAACAGCCGTCAGAGAATCAGTCGTGGGAGGTGTTGACTTCATGGATTACTCTCTCAACCCAGTCCACCCAGTCCACAGTGACTGGGCGGACTGTGCAGCTCATTATTGTTGAACCCACCCAGCGATCGTGGTTCTCGTGCTCAACTGAAGATGCCGTGAATCTGCAGGCTAAAGGATTAAAGTGTTGCTTCGAATTTTGGTTGTGGGTCGTAAATGAATCCATTTGAATCCAATGAATGTCTATTTTCTCTAGATCTATCGGTGAAGCTAGCCACAAATGTCACGTTGTTCTCTAATGAAATAGACACTCACAAGCAAAACTGTCCAGAAAAGACCATTTAAATGTACCTGAACAACTCCCCTGTCATGTCAGATTAGTTTCAAACTTCATTTTGTTGAAGAGATGACAGCCCTGGGGGGGCCACTGCCTCCACCTCTTTTATATCCTTCTCTTGTAGTGTGTTGTTTTGCGAATCGTGAACCAGGGCGTGGAGGGAGCTGTGATAATTATCCTAAGTGATTCCCACTCGTCAAGGTAGGCGTCTTTTAATGTCCCCCTCTTTGATGCCTCGCTTTCTTCGTTCTGCTAACCTTGCATTCCCTTAAAGACACCACTTGCTCTAATGGTGTAACTTTCACTTTCAATGGATTCAGCCTTATTCTGTTGGTAATTGGTGTTTTGCAGTGACTAGGATTGTATTAGGGAGAAGCCTCTTGATCTAAACTCAACATGAGGGAATTGAGCTTAAGTTTGTTTGTCTCTGTGCACTTACAAAAAACAAAAGGGAAGGGTTCAGGGACAATCGAGAGCAGCAGCCACCAGGTGGCCGTTCTGATGCTCACTCTGTGCTACATCCTCTTCATTGCTCCTGTTGTTCTCTTCTTTAACTCAATTTGAAAAGGAGGCCGGCGGGCATGCATGATGTGTTAAAGGTAGATGGTTTGAGAGTGCTGACTTTGCATAGTGATGAATATATGGTGGGAGGGGAGGGGAGGTGGTGAGGAGTCTCTCTTTTCCTGGGAGCGGGCCAGACTCGGGCCTTCAGCGCGGCCCGTTAATGATGCAGTGCTGCCAAGAGGAAGACTTTTAAAGGCTACCTGCCATATCCCTCTCTCTCTCTCTCTCTATCCGAGGGTTTTGCAGGGAGGGGGGGGGGGGGGGGGGTGCACCTCGGCCCCTCATGTCAGCCCAGGCACTGACAGGTGCCATGCGGTGACGAGTGCCATCGCCAGTAACCATCTCGCTCAAACCGGCCTCCTCACTGAGCAGCGCACAGTCCAGCAGCAAACAATATGGAACCCGTGGAGATGCAGTGAGGACGCTGTGCTGCATCTGTACAGATCTTCCATAGGGTTCTCTATACTGTATCCAGGTGCATGGTGGAAGGCAGCCAGGATGTTCGACTCTGTGGGAGCAGAAACAATATGCTTGTGTTGTAATTGGTGAGATCCTGGGCGATCCATATATTGGTCGGACTCCGCCCCACTTCATTTTACCCGAACAGCTTACTGCGCCGACGGTAGCTTAGCTGCTGAGAAGTGTCTGTTTGCCGTGGCCATGTAAAATGCTGCTGCTTCTAACTCTCATAGCTCCTCCGAGTCGCATGCAACCTGCATATGGAAGGATATGCTAAATCTGTTACAGGGCGTTTACCATGCAATTTACAGCAGCATGCTCGGTTAGTGGGGACGTGCACACAAACTCACACACCCACACACACACATCAGACGTGTTTACAGATAGAGCAGCAGCTGAGAAACGGATCCCTTCTCTCTCTCTCTCTCTCTCTCTCTCTCTCTCTCTCTCTCTCTCTCGCTCGTGCTCTCACTCTCTCTTCAATCTCCGTAATGCGGAGAAGAGCCCTGAGCTCTCCTACGTGCAGACACAAGCAAAAAGCTGCATTAAGGGGACAGAGAGGAGACTTCATTTGGAGAAGTAAGCTGATGAGGGAAACCAGGGCAGGGAGGAATTTCTCTGCCTCACCTCCAGAAAGGGAGGTCTTGTGAAAGCAAACACTGCCAATGACTGATTGATGCGACACACGTTTGCACACAGGACACGAGGAACCGGAGTAATCAAGCGTATTTAATATTCACAGACGTTACCCCTCTGCGTTAAGTGACTACACCCTTTCCGTGGGTTTACTCGATTTGGGAGGCAGCCAGCTCCATGTTGAAAATCTTCTGAGAATGTTGGTGCGCGGAAGTGTGGGAACAAATCCGCACAAGCAGGCATATAGGTGAATCAGTATTTCAGAGTCACTGGCCCCGTCGTTTATTGTAGAGGGACGCGTGGGAGTGATTCACCATTGTGCCTCCATATCTCGGCTGCCAGCTTGACCGTCCCCTCACTGCTGATCTGTGAGATTTAGAATGTCTCCCGTAGTGCTTTTTTTTTCTAATCTCTTTCTCTTTTCAGGAGGAATGTAACCTGCAGACAAAATATCTCCCTGTGGTGCCTTCAGATGCATTTAGGGGACTGTGCTATTTACATTCTTTTAATGCAGTTGCAAAGTGATACATGGAGGAGGGTGCCAACATTTAAATGTCTCTTCCTTTCGTCTTCGTTATGATTTCAAGGACATCCTGCTTCTTCCTATAAAGTTTATTTAAGAAATGTAGTCCACCGCTGTGTCAGATGTCACTGCAGCTGATTTTTTTTTTTAAATAGGGCTCTTTAGCGAAGCCTTGTTAATTTCATTAAAACAGAGCCCGGGGGTTTTCTGGGAAGAGGTGCTTGACATCTCCCGAGCACCACAACCCTGGGCCTCGCTCGGCTCCACAGGGGGTCGGCCGGCTCATAAAAAATGCATTTGACAATGGACAGTGCTGATGGGAGACACTTCCTCCTCTCTGTTTGCCTCTCGAGCCGACGTCCAATTAGCTTTGAGAAACAAGCGCAACCCGTAGCTGCCATTTAGCTCAAACCTCCAGCAGCGCCTCCAAGATATCAGGCCTTGACATAATGATTGCAATCAACAATAATTAGGGGGAATGATGGGCTCTCACTTTGAGGCGCCATTAAGGCGGAAAGGCTGGCGCTGCACCGCCAGTGACCTCTCCGTCTTTAAACACTCCCTGCCATCAGGAAAACGGACCTCCTGCATAGTCATCATCTTTCATGTAAGACATTTCACTGAGCTCAGAGAATCTTGAAAGGAGTTAACGTGAAAGAAAAATGAATGATCATCCGGGGCGTTGTATCGTGGTTTTAGGAGCTGCTTTTAAGAACCTATTCAATTTCTGATTAAGGAAACACAAGAAGACATTAAGGTGAAGACTCTTATGTAACTGGAATGTCCAATGAGCTTGGATCAATTTGTACAGGCATTATTTTGATAGACGACTTTGTTAGAAGGATTCACAGAACCTACTTTTCTTTTCTGAGACCAGTCAGGATTCATAGAACCAACCTGAACGCAGCACCTTCTTGTAAACTACAATAATTGTTAGAATTGGATTCCGCAGCGCACTGCCTGGAAGTGTATGGTGTCATTTTGTATGCAAGGTTTCATGAGGACATGGTTTAGTGTGGCGCCGAAGACAGAGGCTGATTGAGCTCGCTGTGACTAAAGGAAATAAACTAATAGAAGAAGCACCGAATTTTAAAAAGGACCGTAGCCAAACAAAGACAGGGTAATAAAAACAGATTGGTCACATCATAGAAAACACCTGATCCACTTTAATTAGGTTAGTGTCCGCCCTCACACCGATGCAGTGAATCATACAACTTTAGTTTTCTAGGACACCTAATGTACTCCTGTTTCTTTCCCAGCTGTAAAATGGCTATGTTTCAAGAAATTGTTGAAGAGAAATATAGTTAATTAAACCCTGTTAATATTCTTGGTTTGCTCAAAAGTATATTGCCCCATACGTTCAGATAGTTCAGTGGGAGAACTCATATTTGACTTCAGGATGTTTTGGGTCCATACTTGTACACAGTTGTATGGGTGACACACAAACTTCTCTGCAGGCCTACCTCTAGAGGGGGATTATGGGTAAGAGTTTGAAATACGCACTAGAGGAAAAGCAGTTGACGTATTGAACCCCTACGCACACTATTTGCTTCGTGCAGCACTGAGAACCTATAATTCCACTTTTTATGAATCGCATCATTTTCCTACTCCTCAAACCATCCAGCGACCTGTGGCACTGCCTATAGAATCATTAGCATTTTCTATCTTCTCTCAACTCATTAGTCATGTTTTTGCATTTTGTTAAACACTTTCTCTAAGTGCTCAAATACTCCAAAGCCCTCAGTCTGTGTTAACAGGCACGTAGTTTTACTTTGGGTGTTTTTCTGTTCCAATTAAAACTTTATTCAGATCAGCCATTAGTCATGTGGAGCCGCATTTAGTTTCTCCTTTCCACCTGTTTTAGTCCGTTCTGTTTTACTCTCGGCCGACTGAGCCGGGGCTTCTGAGGGCTGCAGACCGGCCACTTCCCCGGCCTGACCTTAATAGACACAGGTAGTTTGAGAGAGCAGAACAAGGGGTTAGCCAGGTGAGGAAAGGCCAGGCCACAGCCACACTCCAGCAGAATACCAAGTGGATGGCTTCACCTGCGGGTGAAGAGGAGAGAGCATGTCCACGCTTGATGCTCAACTATGAGGGCTATGAGGTGGAAGAAGATCAAGGCTGAGGGGAGAGCTGGAAGAGGAGCCAGTCTGCCTGAATCCTACAATGGCAAATCAATTATTTACATGTCTTAAGACGCTCGATCTGTCACAGTGTTTATATCTTTAGAATACTGATAAGGACCTGGATTTTATTTCACACGTAATTTGTTAAGATGGGAAAATGGAGTTGATCCTCAACCGGTATTGAGGCAAGCAGCATTTGGTGGAAAGAACCCACCAGTGTGAGGAAGGAGCTCGGATTAGAAGGCCGTGGGTGTATTCTCAGGGGCCTTGAATATGAAAGATGAGCGAGATGGCAACTGTGGTTGTGAGAGAGGGGAAAAGTTATTACTTGCTGTCTGGAGTAATTTGTATTAAAAGCAGTTTGCATCTGAATATACGCGAACGCAATTAATGCGAGCGGGTGTGCTGTGAAATATGAACTGTGTGTGGCAGGAGGAAGCATCTCCACCGAGAGTCAGCTCCCTGAGATTTATGCCCAGACTTACTTCTAAAGTCACGGGCTGTTAATGTGACACGCAGTCAAAAGGTGATGGATCGGCTCAGGAATCCGCTAAGTAGATAATTTCCTTTTAACTTGGAAAAACATGAATCTATTCATGTTTTTTACTAATTTGATCCCGAAAAAAAAGAAGCTAAGAGTGATGCTTAAACGATAATCCACACCACATTTCCATTAGGTGTCACGGAAGAGGAATGTGCATGTTTGTGGAGATGAAGACATGAGAGGCCAAACTCAGCATTAACATCCAGGGACTGTTTATAATATAGAATTAATTGCCATGATTTGTGAGTTGTTGTTTTTTTCCCCGTTCTTCTTCTCCTTCTTTTAATCAACAACTTATGCAGCCGAAGTTTTAAACGTATGAAACCCTAATGCAATTACAAAAGGCAAATTAAATGTTCCTTCCAGGCGCCTACTTAAAGTGAAATTAAAAAAAATATTGCCTGTATAATGTGGAGGGGCCTTTTCTTTGCATTCAGGCACATATTTTTTAATTTCATTTAAACTGTGTTTAATATGAACATGTTGGAGGAGGGGGGGGGGGCTTCTTCTGAGGCTGCAGACTGTATTTTAATCAGTTTCCTTTCCTCTCGCACATTAAGTATCGTTCAGGCACAGCACAAGTTTTTGTTCACGTGGCTCAACATACAACATTGACTGTTTGAAGGTTTTTAGTATATTTTTTACTCTATATATAATCACATGTATAGTTATAATAAACATAATCAAAGCTATATACAGTTTGTTATGCTTAGCAGATACTCTCTAGTTCCACGTCCCATCTGCTAACATAGAGGAGATTGGGATTGTGCCACCAGGGGGCGATCTAGACCCTCTTGTTGAGTGATATTATTAGTCAGTTGCAGAGGAATTATTTTTTAATATAAACTGACTTGTTTTGCATTCAATGGAGTCACCCCCCCGCCACTGCCATTCAAGAGAGTAAAAGTTTCAGGAACTTGCCTCCACTCACTTGACTGGGAGCCTTCATCATTTCTTTATCAGACTTTCCCACAGACAAAAGTTGGACAACTTTATTTCACACGTCCAGTAATTCTCCTCTAGACCAGTAAACAGACTTTGTTGTGCACAATTGGTCGAGTTCCCTTTAACAAAAACAATATCAAAATCGTCCTTGAGAGTTCCGTCCCTTATTTCTGCCGAGATTTGAGCTGAGGAATATAAATAAATGTGACCCCATGTTATTCTTCACAGATTTCCATTCAAGCTCAAATCCAGTCGTCCATATACTTTGTTAGCCGTCCAAACAAACGCAGCTTGTCTCTCCCTGCCATCTGTCTGCTGAGGTAAAACAAGAAATCTGCATACTATTGGACAGCAGACATCAAATAAGATATGAAATGATGAATCATGAGAACTTCAAGGAGATTAATTAGGCAGCGCAACGCCGTTGATTGGTCTATAACAAACTGGAATGGTGTTTAATGGAATGCGCAGACTCCCGAGCAATCAAAACATGTCCTGCCATTTAAGTGCTCAAGTTTTAAGGGATAATCAAAAGAGCTAGTGCTGCCAGGGTGCAGCTTGCGTGTGCCAAGAAATCAGTTAAATGTTTCTGAGTTTTAACGTGCATGCATTCAAGCATTTCTGCTTGGACCGGGTCCAGAGAGCTGCGTCAGTGAGCTGTTGCATCGTGTGAACACTGATTCCAGGGGTTGGATCACTCGTCTGACATCAACTCAAACTTACAGGAGCTGTTACCTTGATGCAGCCTGGCTTGACGCTCATGTCTGTATGCAAGGAGGTTTGGTTCCTTAAAAAAAGATTTAGCAAGATTGTTTAACCCTTCTTTGTTAGTTTCAATGTCAATGTAGATGGTTGGAAATGTGGGAAGATGGATTCAGTCTCCCACAAAACCTGGATTGGTCAGTTTTCTCATCAACCTGAGGAAACAGCTGCACAACCCCTGAACCAAGGGAATCCCTGAATAAAAGGGAGATTCAGTGGTCTGGGACCAGTCTCAGTCAGGACCAGTACAACGGGATCCTGTTCCCCCTCTGAAAGGGAGGAGGCTGAGGTTGTTCTTCAGCCATACTGTAAAGGCTCTCTGATTTCTGCTATTTCAATAAATGACAATGTGCACCTCAAAAGCATGTTACAAACTGATCTAGATGTAGTAATGCAAACATATTTAGTAGTCTTCTTATAGAGAAAGATTTAACATAGTGAGAGTTGGAGCAGCTTTCATTAAGGGTCCAGCAGCACATCTCTGCCCCCAGGTTTTTCTGACTAATCCATGCAGATTACCCACCAGTGGAGTTGTTTGGTCTAAACTCACTGGTGAAGGTGTTCACACATGCAGAGGTCGGATAGATGCTTCCCATGTGGGATTGGCTCTAAAAGCCTTTTCACCCCAGGCATGTGTATCTCTGCACGTGTGTGTCTTAGCAGCACATGTAGGTAATAAAATCAGATTTCTTGAGACAGGAGTGAAGAGCAACACCAGATTTCCTTGATGCTGCTTGTGTTTTAAATGTATGTTATATAATTTATAAATCACACATCTAATTTCATACCGGGGGATGTGATTTCCTCCTGTTTACATTCAGCCGAGTCCTGAATTTCATCTTCATCCCAAGTGGAAGGAGAATAATGTCTGACTTTTAACACCTCTGCACACTTTCATCAGTTGTGTGAAGAGCCATTAGTGACTGCAGGTCTCTCCTGGCCTCTTAATCTACTCTCAGACTGCCTCCCCTGCCTCAGACACACACAGCCACATCCTTGTGCTGCTTTTCCTTTGTGTGGGGGTTGAAGGCTTTTAGCTGGATGAGCCATCACTGCTTTTCCCACAGAAATCAATTAAACCTGTCAATGTCCATCGATCTGCGAGGCGCTGATCGACCCATCTGCTGAGGGATTAGAGTTGTCGTGGGGGGAGGTTACTGTCTTAGTGTCACTCAGTGAACCTTGACACATGGTAACTGTGCACCATCTCCTCCTTACATCCCGGGAAACAGCGGGGTGGTTGGCCTTTCACCGTCTCCAGGAGGCAAGCGGGAGTAAGACGTCTCCATCCACGAGACACAGGAGACATGTCCCCTCCTCTGTCAATCCACTCAGATGATAAGTGGTTCACACCCGAGTCTCCTGGAGGGAGAAGCTGAAACGTGTGGCACAGTTAACCAATCAGAGGAAACACTCAGCTCATAGATACAGGATCGTGTGAAGTGACCAATACAAAGCTGTATGTGTGCATATTTTATATATTTCTATTTATTGCATGTACATATGAATTATAGGTCACATAATATTGCTCATTACTTATACTATCAACCCTTAAAGTAAACAAATAACAGACATTGATAGTTTTTTATGTATTTCAGGTACCGCAGTGTTCCAGTGAAAAAAATTAAGATTAAAGCAAACTGAATAACTTTAAAAAGAAAATCAGATCCTGTAGTGAGCCCTGTAATTGGAGACAGTCAGCGCTTGTGACAAAGCATCACCACGACCGAATTAATGACCACGCACTCATGCGTATGGGAGTGTAATGCTCTTGGTTCACTGACTGATGAGATCCATTACTCTTAAAATGAAGTTTAATGTTCCTTTGGGCAGCAGGTGATTCTGACCGTCAAGTTATCCGCCTGACTGGCTCTGCAACAGAGCATCATCACCCAAATGGTAGTGTAGGTGCGAGCACTGACATTGTGTGCACGCATGCATAGTTGTGTGTCTGCATGCACGCCCTCTGCCGTCATGAGCTTCTACACATCTTGATTGTCAGGGTGTGAGTAGTGTTTATGAGAAATATTAACGCAGGAGTGAAATCCCGGCAGCGTTTAACTGGGGCATTAATAGAGACAGAGACATTGAACCAAAATGTATTATTCAGCACTTAAAAGCACAGAGCATCTGCTCAAAGCAGTTTGAGGCGCCTGTCCAATTCCACTGCTGCTTAATATTTCACACACTCGCTGATGGGGAGGTACATCGCTTTAGGAGCTAATAGAAGCACCAGATATTGCACACACATTCCTGACCTTGACGAACAAAGGTCAAAAAAGAGCAAAAGCTGTTGTGTTGTGAGGTGTCACTATGAAAGAGATTATCTGTTGAGGCCGAGGACACGTTAGTTCTGAGAATATAAGTGTCAAAATATGATTATTTTTACCTTTTTTATTGTTTTCGGCTCTGAAAGTAGGAGACAACAGACTTTCTTTCTTAGATTTTTTCTATTTTCTTTCACTTTTGCAAGCGTGCAGACATAAAAAGTTCCTTTTTGTCTCTGGTCCCAATCTCCGGGCTCTCACACACAGACACACCAATGTTGCTCCCATTCGAGCCAACCTATAGTATTTCTATTTGATGACACGCCGGCACCAGCAGACAGATTGCTGCGCCGGGATATATCAGATATCTTTCGCAATCTGACATTTATGGGTCTTGTTGTTCTTCCCCGGTTTACATCGAGTCCATTCAGCTTCCCGTGTCCTCGCCTCACCCGACACATCCGTCAGGAAAAGTTTGAGCTTCTGACTGAGCTCGGTTTTGTGGTGCTGACCATTTCCTGCAGGAGAAACGCTCATTTCCACTTCTACTTGACTGCCCTTTGCCTGAGGCATTCATCTACTGTACGTAAGCCTCCACTCATCAGCATCGTCAGACCTGCAAATTGCCAAATAACAACTAAAAGTCTGTGTACGCCGTTTAAGTGTTTTGCCGGAACGAGCTGTCGGGGCCTCGTTTGATTCATGATCCGGTGAGACAGCAGAAATGATGGAAAAGAAGAGTTAATGGTGTTGGTTCGCTGGCTCTCAACATGAAACGCCATCACTCACGTACAGAACGGAGGGTTTGGGTTATTTTATGTGCAAAGTAAATCCTGACTGGATTTGAACTTGTTCTTGAAAGTCTTCAGATTTAACTGCAGATTAGTGACTCATGCACAATGAGCGTCTGTGAGCAGAATGACAGCGCTGCTTTGAATTAGAAGGACTGAGGTGTTTATTGTGAGTCTGTGCACGACTAAGACTTGTCTAAATGTCACTTTTATGCACAGGGAGAGAAAGCATCAGATACTTTGGATTGTGTTGTCACGCTGGGCCATAAAATAGGGATTTACATCAACGGCGTCAAACTGCTCAACACTTCTTTCTTTTTTTTGCGTTGTTATATAAAGTGTGTCTTATAACGAGCCGCATGACTCAGATGTGTTGTAAGATTAACGAATCAGAAAGAGAGAAAAGAAGTGAGGAATAAAACCTTTGCTGTGTCTCTCAGATCTTGCAGAAATGTGTGTGTTGTAGACTAGTTATATATTTTTATTTATGTTAATATGTGTTTATTCAACAACAGGAGGGGCATTGATTGGGGCCATTAGCATGAAGCTCAACATTGTCAATGTTAAAATGATAACTATAAGGTAACTAAACAAATTGAGAACATTTTCTTGATGACTTATTCTAGCTGAGTTTACAATGTTCATCATGAGTTACACACTTTTACAACCCTGAATAGTTTTAGTGAGCTCTATTCAAGTTGTTCTGTTTTAGCTTCAGGCCATTTTACAAGCACAGTTTTCTTCTTAGAGACAATAATGATAATGATAATACCGTCAGTAATGGTGATGATACAATTACCTTTTATATACTGTTCTTATGTTCCATCATTAAGCCAAAATTTCCACTTTCGCTTTGGGTTATTTTGCAATGGGACCCCATTTTGGGCACTTTGACTTAAATACCATCCATGAAAATTGTATTTGGTTTTAAAACATAGAGACACACACAAACAAACACACAATCATGCCATGAACATTAAAAGACTCGCGTTTACAGTAACGCTAGGTAATGGCAGTTAATAATATATGTGTCCATTATTTACAGTATTGAAATGAAGTTTAGTTGTCCTCCTGCAGACGCTGCGTAATTTTATGTTCTATAAGCAGAAATAGTGGAAACATGAAATTGCTCCTTTTGTGACCCTTTTGAAAATATGTTTTATTCATCTGTAGTTTTCTTGTACAACATAAATATTTAGACTTTGAAATAAGTATAACATTTCCTGAGCTGGTAGAAGTTTACTACAAATGAGTGTCAAGCTAAATATGGACTTTCCCAGTTCAATCATATGATATCCTGATGAATGTAGGACATTATGTGTGCTGCAGACTGAGTGTAAAGGACAAAGGGGAAAGTATTAAGAGCTGTTGGATTTAAGAAACACTGCAGCCCTCTCAGATTACCCCCCTAAGACCAAAGCAAACCCAGACACAGAAAGATAACCTTTTAGACATTGATATTAATGCAGCGTAGATATTAGAGTTCAAGAATGTCCTCGTCGACAGTTTTTAGAGATTTCACCATCAACTGTGATTAAATATTCAGAGCACCACGAGGACTGAGAGCAGGATTAGAATTCTCACCTCTCTACCCGACGGGCTGCGAGTCCACTCCGGTGCTGCCGTGCAGGTCTCTCCCTTGGAGGGGGGGACGGGGGGGGACGGAGTCACTGTAAGTCACAAGCTGTGGCTTTGTTAAAAGTGAAGTCAGGTCCCAACTCAACGCAGCCTTGACAAGTGAACTATGTCGGTTTATGAGATATTGGACGTCTGATTTATTAATCTTTTAAGCCCTGAAGGTGAGGGAAAGCAAAATTTAACTGAAGTTTTGGAGCAAGGTTCTAGAAGCAGGGCAACATAGTAGTGACTCAAAGGACTTGCTGTTAGAACAAATGTTCTTTCGGGGGGCCACTTGGGGTCAAAAGAGGCAAGTTGTGAACATAACCTTGACATAACCTTGCCCGGTCATAGGTCAGCATGAAATGGTTTGCTCATTAGTCGACATCTTACATTGGTGTGTGGTGCTGCCTTCATATGGAACTAGTGATAGTCATGTACACAGTATCTAGTAGGCTAGCAGGCAGGTAGCATCATGAAGTCGGATATGACTTTAAAGAAAAAAGATTGCAGTGATTTTTCTGCTGACTTCCACACAAAAGTTGTTGCGAACTAAACTTTTGTTCGATCCCAGTTCTAACCTCAAGTCTAGTACGGTGAATTGTTTAGACCCAAATTCCCCCCCCTGCATATTTTTCCAACGGTAACATTTCAATCTCATTTCATCGCTTATCTCTTTGATCTTCCTTTGATTTCTGTACTCACATCAATCAGGTTGACGTAGCCCGGAGAAAAGTTCTTTGTTTTTTCGTCTGTCTGTCTCACGGATCCTTTCAGAGTTTTGTCCTCTGCTCCACTTTGATCAGAACGTTCTCTTCTCCCTCTCAGCTGGAGCGCAGCGGCGGCGCCGGTTGTCACCTTCACTGTGCGTCGCGTTCCCTCTAATCAACCACACCTGGCGATACACCTGGCACTCTCGTCATTAGCCGAGTTCCCTGATTGCGTGGCGGCGCTGGCGGCGTATCCTGCGACTGAGCCCGATCCTTTGTTCAGCCAGGCACATTACAGGACGAGGCGTTAGACTGACTTTATCTCCAATTTGTGCAGGACGTTTTTTTTTTTTGTTTGTTCCATTATTTTATTTTGTTAAAGCTTTTGAAATCTTTAAATAGTCAAACTTGTAATGACTTAAAATTAGGCAAATTAACCCTCAGATCTCATAAAGACGAAAAGCTACGAGGAAACATGAGGTAGTTTGAAAATCAGGTGAGTTTCAGCTTCTCTCAACCTTCATTTGTTCTCTATCCTCTCCCCCCCCCCACCCTTCATTTCCTCCTGTCTCCCCTGGATGAGACTGCGTCATTGACATCAGACCAGAGAGGCGAGGTGACTTTAACTCGAGAAGCGGTGGGATAGGAGTTTGCCGCTAAAGAGGCCATCGGGAGGACGAGGGAAAGAATAATAATCGCGAGGCGCTGCTGTGTCTTAAGAGGGCGTCCCGCTGAGAGGGGAGAATAAGACAGACACTCTGCTTCTTCCTCGCACCCCTTGACATCCGGCAGACAAGGGAGTAGGAGCAAGAGTTTGAGGAGAAGGAGGGCAAAAAGGAGGGCGAGGGAAGGAGGGATCCGGAGGCTTTATAAATGAAAGTGAGAGTGTTTTGTGAGGAGGATTTTGTGCCCTGTGCCCTCATCAACAAGTCTCCTTATCCACCGGGGTCCAACGACTCCTCTGACACAATGAATAATTCCCAATGTCCTCTGGCCTCTGGCGCTGACCTGGCAAAGACACTATAATTAATACATAGGCCTGGTCCTCAACAGTCACAAATGAGAAGGAGTAGAGGCAGATTTGGGTTACGGGATAACATTTGAAGGATAGAAACTTATTTGCGGCTGCCTCTTTGTCTCAGTTGTCGTGCATGTTAGTACTTTCACCAGGAAAAAAAAAAAAGCGCCATTGTTTGGTATGCACACAAGTAACTGCTTGCATATTCAGACTGCAGCAGTTAGTTTAACGCGCCCAATGTCATACAGATACCAAGCAATGTCAAGATTTGTATTTCTCTGTTTCCAATTTCATGAGACAGTGATGCGTGACAGCGGTGACAAGAACTCCAAGGTGCAGCGCTGGCCCCAGTATTCACAGAGCAGTGCTGACATCGCTGTTGGATCCCCGCTTTTTTCTCCTCTTCCTATTTCACTCTCCACACAAATGAGATTTCCACCCGTCATCTGAGACCAAAGCTAAAACTTTTTTTTTTTTAAACACAGGTCATCTTAAACTCAAGTGGAAGTCCCGAAAAGTTTGGGATGAGAAGGTGCGCTGACGTTTTCAACAGTTGACGTGAGACCTGGGGCTCGTTATTCATATTCATCCGATATATATCACACTGTAAAAAATGTCTGTTATGGCTTATTCAAAGATATAAGTCAACATTCATTTGTGAAATTAAAGAGATCAGCTTTTATATTCAGTAAGGCACCCCTGCCCTAGCTGACTCGGTTTAACTATGAGGCTAATCACCCGGCTCCTTCAATCAACAGGTGGAAACAATCCCCTCTCTCTCCTCGCTCCATTTTATTCGTTATTATGTTAATTAGATTTTCCCTCCAAAGGAAACTTTTGAATTGGGCATGTCTGCCGGTGATTAGCTCCTCTCACATCCTCAGCTGTGGGTAGAATACAGTATCGGGGCAAAAACAAGGCACGTCTGCAATCCCGCCAGCCCCCCCCCCCCCCCCCCGTAGACCTGCCCTCGCCCATGTCCTGTAATAAGTAAATCTTATTTGTGTCTGAAATATAGCTGACCCATATCTGTGAAGAGAGATCACGGTTTTATTTCCCTTCAGTATGTTTATTTGCCTTTCAACCCTCATGCATGCAAATGACGGCCCATTTGAAACGTGCTGTGAAAGAAGGAGGAGGAAAAAGACAACGGAGCACTTGCTTATCCGTTCATTCAACTGCTGAACTTTAAGAGTGCAGCTGCTTTGCCCAAGAGAGTCTGGGCTATTTGATGAAGTTTAGAAAATGCATTCATTCAAATTAAAGGCTGTGCTAGTTTTAAAAAGTTTGGAGGTATTGGAAGATTATTCTGTTTTGACAGTGCATCTGTCCAGCCCACCTGTTCTTAAAGTTGTACAGGAAGCCGGGTTCAAATCATGTCAGACTAAGTAGCACTTCTTAAGATTGTTAATTAAACCAACAAACTATGCCACAAAAGTTTGTTACAAAGATTGCATATGAAGTTGTACAACATGAAGCCAAAGCACCACCTGGTGGCTGGATGCAGTACGTGTCATAAACACTGCCGTCCTCCGTGTTAGTGGATGGAACATGGGAAGTCATGGACCAAACTAGAAAGTCAGTCTTCATTTTATAATTAGTTATTTGATGCTATAAACATTTCTAAAAACGTTACATTGCCAGCTTAGACCGATTTAGTATTGGACGATTATGTCATATGGAATATTATTATTACCAGTACTACTACTTAGGTATAGTAGCAGCTTGTACTATTAGCTTGGGGTGAGATTAAGGTCCTACAGTAGCCTAGGATATTAAGGTAGCAAGGTTGGTGGTGCCTTTCATTAATCATTTGTTCTGACATTCTCTCAGCTCAAAGTCATGCTAATCTTTTGTGTCATGAAAGGACATCTACTGACGAGTTCTCACCTTTAACTTTTTGGGCTACGGACGTTGCGATGTCGCTTCACCACTCGCCGGCAGCCCAGATGCTGTAAAGCTGTCAAAACGGGCTTGAACCGGGCTCGGGGTTAATTAAACTTGCCAACTCTGCTGCGGGCACTGGCTACCAAGGCCGGGACTGAAGAGGACATGAGCTCGAGGTCAGCAGGACCTTGTTAGGTGAAGCACGGGCTTGACTTAACAGCGATGGGGAAATGGTTTGTAAGGTTCAGAGTAGGGGCAGAAACAAGGAGGCCACAGCTGCACTCTGGGAAGGGTGAGAAACGAAACTGCCTTAGCGCAGGCGTGGGACTGCATGTGATCCGGTTAGCGCCACGAGACAGGTGATTGCCAGCAGCAACCCCCCCCCCCCCCCCCTGTCAAGCCGAGCATCGGTGAGCGACGCATGTCGGATGAGCAGCTGTACAGGAGCTTTCTGCTTCCTGCCAGCTTGTTCAGCAAGGTGACCTTAAACTAGTTTGGCTGTGGTCCCAAGGCTCAAGCTGTGAATCTCACAGGAGGGTTTAGTGGCAACAGAAATCACTCTGCCACTCTTGCCAACAATTACGAGGGGCCATGTCTGTGAACTCACCATACTTTTTACCGTCTGTGGCCTCTCCGTGACAAAATGAAACAATACGACCGAATGACAGCGAGAGATTACACCTTGGGTTTAATCTTCGTTTTGGCTGGCGGAGGATATCGCCTGCATCTACTGTAGGTTGTATCACATCTCAGGCCGTTCCAAGCCTGACATGAATCATCTTCACACAGGTGACAGGTGCTCACAGTTTCAAGTGCCATGTGCTAATGTATGAGCTAATTTTAACCATCATGTCGCAGTAAAAAGTTTTGAAATGGCTTTGTTTGATCTTCAACTTCTGTGCGTTGAATTAACACCTGTGGCGACAACACGACTGTGATTTTCTCACCTGAAGATCAAGAGGTGCTTCCGTCCCAAGTCATCTCATTAGCACTCGCTACAGGAATATGGGCATGAGGTGACATACTGGAACCAGTGGCAACCATTATCATAAGCTAATAGGTCTCTTCTGACATTTCCAAGTAACTTCAGGCATAGAGCTGGAGCTTCCGCGAGGAGGAGGCCTTGAAGTGAGCCTTTGGGATCTGCAGCCGATCAGTGTGCGTCTCTATGCATCAAGGACCTGCGTCTCGAGGGTTCTCTCTCTTTTCTGCCAACACAAAGGTCTTTGTGTTCAAAATCTCTCTTAACACTGGGCAAATCTTACAATTCATGGGAAGTCTCCCCTCAGAAACTGCAGTCCGTGAGGGTTGGGTATTCTGAGGTTGTGTCCTTATCTTTGTGGGCTATATTGTGTGTGTGTGTATTTGTAGACTTTTGAGTACCAAATGTTCTTCTCAGATATATACAGGGAATTTATAGTTATTCAAATTTAGCTGAACATTCGGCGAAGTACAGAATGCATGGAGTCCTGGAACTGTCACAATTAGTTTGTATTTAATACGTTTAAAAAGGAAATTAGCAATGAATCCTAAGATATCATTATAAAACCCTTATGGCAAATCATTTTAATACAACCAAGTATACAAATACAACCACATATATAACTCAAAATAAGTAATTGCTTTTTCCAGAATATATTAACACAAATGCAAATCATTTCTGAATGGCATGTGAGCTGTTAACACAAATAGACCACTTTAATATGCACACCTATAACAAATCCATTGAAACCCAATGTCACACAGCTCAGCTCCACCTGCACAATGTCTGTGTGAGTGACTCATTTTGATTGCATGATTTCATGGTGAATTTGTGGCGTCTAGAGAAAAACTTTGATTCGCTGGAAAGGGATAATCCTCCTCCTCCGCGTTTGCCTCGCCATCCTAATGTGACCTTTAGGAGAATTAGCCCTTTGCCCGAAGGGAGGCTCAGAGTGCATGTTGTGCAAAGGCCACTGTGAGGGAAGCATCGTGCCTATAGGGAGCAAAGGGGTGACGAAAACCTCACTACAGACGCCTTAAACAATATGACTGCAGCTATTGATTCCTGTGGCACATGCTCAATGCTCTTACACCATTTTGTTATATTGCATGCACCGGGTTACAAGTCACCTCTTTGTTGCAAATGTAATGTTTCCAATTGTTTAAAGTTACGTTTTGAAAGCATGTTAAAAGAAATGTGTTATACTTTGATGTCCTTGTATCAGAATGAGTGAAAGCATTTTACAGACAAAAATATTTGTTATTGTTTTCCCCCTCATTCATATCATTTATCCATAATCGTGTAGAGAATATAGAGGGAGGTCGCTTTTTTTTTAAAACAGCCTCACCTCAAGTCCTCAATAGAAGAAGCAAAATCATCCCTATTCTTATAATTCAAGGTAAAACCTCTTTATCTGATTTGCACAAGGAAAGGAGCATGACGGTGAGTGTTGATGAATGTCTGTGTGAGGAATGTCTACACAGAACACCAAGAGACCCGAGTGGAATTATACAACAAACGTGAGGGTAGATTACTTATCATTTGAGTTTTCCTTTCATCGTTTCTATTTTTTTTTTTTTGATTGAAGGTGAAAACAGACATTTTCTTTTTTTTGTATGTTATCGATAAAATTAGGTGGGTGTTTACAGCAAATGAGAAAAGGGAGGTTACACTGGTGGTTTGTGCGAAAGCATATCTTATTATATTAATTAATCATTCATAACTCTGGTGTTTCTGTTCCAAGTAAGAGCGTCAGTCTGATACTGGGCAGCAGGAGCATTACGTCTTCTATGTGGCAACACCACCAGCTTCTACTTTAGTCTCCCATTGTGGCGCAATCACCTTAATCAAACACTATTGTCAGCTGCACAATGGCAGTGACACACAAACACCGGCTCATTATCGCAGAGTTCACCTGGAACGTACATGTGAGCTGCACCAGCACACAGCGTCAGGCGCTGGTGTGAACACTCCCCCTTCTCTTCAGAGGGCGACCTGCCTGGAGCAGTGACTGGAATAGAGGTGTGATTGGACAGCCTGTTTCAGGAACAGAGGAGAAAAAACAAAGTGTAATGAGTGGAACAATGGAATCAGAAGAAAAAGTGAAATCCCTCTTTAATCAGAAAACGTGAGATGATTCCACGATGAGGGAACCTTTTTAAAATGCCCTCGTACCTGGTGTAGAGAGATTTAAAGACTGCACAGATTAGTAGTGCTACCTTGATTTCTAAGAATTCAATATACTCTTTGAGAAAGCATGATTATAATTAGTGGATAACAATAAACAGGATGTTCCTGCAGTAATTTCAATGGTTAATTTTAGTCCCAAAACATAATTTCAGCACCATTAAACCAGTATAGCCCCATATTGAAGCTTGTTTACTGTTAAAAACATTGATATTCACAGTCTGAACTGTGAAACTAGTTTTCTTCAATATCAATTGTACAATCTTCAAAATGCTATTTATTCATCATCTAATTAAGCTTAATATTTTATTTACCAAACGCTCTCTACAAATTGTTTTTTTCATTTTATATTATGAAATATATGATTCCTGCTTTCATAGATCTCACCTCGGATTGTGTTTGCATCGATTGTGCACGTCATGCAGCCTGGATGAAACTGAAGCCTTCAGCAGAAGGAGCACGACCACACACAGTGACTGAAGGTGTGGGACATGCCCTTAATCTATGTTAATATTAAAAGCCTGATAAATGTGAGAAAGGCCTCGAATGGGAGTTGGGATGATTAATACTGTTTTATTTATGGCAGTCATATTCTGTGTTGTCTGAAATATTGTCCCGCATAGATCACGGCAGCTCCGGAAGAAAAGCGGGGCAGCTGATGCAGCTCTTTTTTAATATAAACCAATTTAGCTGCAGAACAGAGGTGATCAACAGTGTTTGTGCGTTTTTTTCTTTTCTCCGGCAAACAAAAGCGCTCGGCTCCAGGTTGACCTCCTTGTGTCTGTGGCGATCATTGATCATGATCTGTGCACACAGCGCCTCCGCATTTGCGTGCACGCCGCTCCTGTGAAAACATCTGGAGGAGGAAAGATCCGTCTCTGTGTTGTCATCCATCCTCCTTCTCCCTGTCTCTTTCCATTGCTTCTGCATACAATTTAGTCACCACCACAGGTTTCCAGAGGTGATATCCAGGCCTCACGCTGGGTTCGTTTCTTAAGGGTTGGAAGTGGCTCAGCGGGGCGAGTCCAGATTGTGTTTGGAGGCTCAAGTATGGAATTATCTTTGCTCGATCCATTTGGACTTCAATCCAGAGGGTTAATCAGAAACGTCCAGACTTGTGGACGAGTGCAGTCCCAGTTCTAAACCTGGCTGTGTTAACGTTAGGATCTCTTAGCCTGTGGTGAGTCCTTCTCGAACATGTCTACAATGCGCCGTCTCTTTTCATTGTTTGAGTCCTTGACGTTGTGTGAAGAGTTTTTTACAAACATTGGTCTACAATAATCGTCAAGGTTTTTCATGACTGCTGAATTGTGTGTGGCTTATATGTTTGAATGATTTACCTAAACAACTGTTGTGTTTTCATACATACTGCTCGTCCAAGTGTGAACCCATAAGATGAACGTTTCTCGAGATATGTCCATAACACACAGACAGAGGCATTCGTGGAATTACACGTTGAGGGAAATAGAGGTTCTATTGTGAATCCTGACAAAGACTGGCAAGTAGATGGTTTAGCATATTGTTGTTTTTACAACAAACATAAGAGGACAATTTCTAAATATATATATTTCTCCACATGGCCTCAGAAAAGAAGTGTGTGGGCAAAGTTGTGTGCTGGTGCTCAAGACAATCAAGCCTTCAGTTTCAGATTTAGAAGATGAAACCCAGAAGGCGTAGAGTCATAGCTGCGGGTAGTGAGCTGCAGTCTGATCGCAGCACCCGCCTCCGGGCGGCTGAGAAATGTCTGTACTGATGCCAGACTCACACCACACCTTTTCTGGGAAATGTTACGGCAACATATTTTGGTAAATTATCACAAACAATGCAGGTTATTACAGATTGTGTGTGCTTGTCAACACGTTGTCGTAATAATGTCCGTTCTGCTTTAACACTGCCTCTTAAGCACTTCCTGATCACTTGGTTTTGTTCTGGCTTATTTGTTGTATTGTTTGACAGAGTGGGTGAGTCAGCGGGTTTGAAGACCCCACACTGGGCTTTTCTGCTGATATATGAAGCAATAAGTTGATCTAACAGGCCAACAGTGTTTTGTTGAAACATCTCCCCTACCAAAGAAATGTCCCTGTGGCTATGCACACAATAAATACTAATGAACACAATTGTGAACTGGCCTAAGCTTCTCCCCTTGAAAATATAATAATAGTTATTTAATACATTCACAGATCACTTAAAAATAAGCTGTGAACTGTGCTTTACAGCCCCAAAAACCTAGAGAACAGAACAAAACAAGAGGGAATTATTTGAAATCTGTTTTTAAATGTGTAAAAATATGCAGTGTGTGTCCTTGAAAATATCTCAAAGTGGGATAATGAACCAGGGAAGTTGTTCGTTTTTCCCCCGCAACAAAAAACAATAATCATTATGTAAAAGCAAAAAGCTTAGTAGCTGGAATTGGATGTCTTCATTTAATTACGGCATAGTTAAAATGCACAACCACATTTTTATACATGCAGCTTTTTGTTTCTCTGTTATTATTTGTTTTATTCAGGCTTTTTAAATCTTCCAAAATACTGTATCGGCCTGGAGCTTTTCCTGTTTTACTTTGAACCGATTCCACACCTAAATAAAATTTTATCAAAAATTAGAATCATCCAATAAACATTGAAAAACATTAAAACAAAAGCAGAGGCTGTTACCTCCCATTTAACAGCACCATCTCCCATTGCTAGAACAATTTAAATATTAAAACTTAATTGTGTGTATGACTGTAATGCTACAGGTGTTATTTTGAAAAAGTTATTGCTAAGATACATGCGACAAAAAGTGTTCTCTGGTGTCTGAGGATGGGGATAATGGAAACACAGCCGGGTGCAGGAACTTTTAATTATCTGGCTCCATGATTTACATAAAGTATATATATGTAAATATGCACATATATGTATATATATATACATACAGCCGTACCAACTCAAATCCTCCCCTGTTCTTTTGCCGTCAGTCACGGCGCCTCATGCCGCCTCACCTGTCTTCACTTTGCATTGTTAGAATATGTCAATCAACCCCGCAGGTTATAACACACAGATTTTCCAATTTATACCTGAATAGAGGTTTATTTAGAGCCACGCAGCCGCTCCAGTCATTACATAGCGCCTGGATGTGTCATTTCATTTCACCGGTGTGATGAATTTCTACCTCGATTTACAGGAGATATTTTTAATGTCGTCTGTCGAGTCTCGGCACCTCTCACTCTGCGTACAATAGCTGCACTTTATGGGAAACGCAAATGTATATTCTTCTCATTTTTCCACCTTTTTAAGTCGTGGATTTTAAATACCAGATCATTTCAATGAGATCTGTACTGGTGGTGATTTAACGCCTGATATTTTTGTCGCAGCTTATTACACACACAACATGTTAAAACTCAGCACGAACCTCAGGACGACTCTCGATCCCTCCGCTGTTCGAGGTGGCAGCTTTAGAAGGGTTACATCTTGGGGATCGGAAGCTGTCAGGAGTTGCTGAACGTGATAATGAGGCAATTTGACACCGTGCACTGCTTTCCTCCAGCCTACATGAGCACACATCGCAAAGGTGAAAAAGGCAAAAGAGGTATCTTAAAAGTGTTTTAGCGTTGCTGCAAACCAGGTGTTCACTCTCTTGGATAAACTCTTGAAGCATTTTTCTTTTTTGCGAGTGTCTGGTCATTTATCGTCATGTTTTCTAAAGATATTCTCACCTCCTGGTTGATTATTCTAATCAAATTCTCCCCTCCCCTCTCTCTGGGATTTCACAGAGGCTTATCAGGAGCCAGAGCTGGCTGGGAATCCGTCTTGCTTGGTAAGGTGTAGAGTCTCTGGGACACAACACCTTCCTGAAGCGCCACACAAAAGCCCCCCCGAGCGCTGCTGAGAGTGGCAGATATCGCTGCTCCCTGCAGCCGCACAATCACAAACACGTGCGTTTAGTCCGAAATACAAGGGGCTTTGCTGTCGGGCAGATAATGACACTTCCAATCCTGTGAAAATGCATGACTGAAGGCGAGTGGAAATAACCATGGTTAGAAAATTGGGAAATATTGTCAATGGAGGATATATTTAAAATACAGCCCCCCCCCCCCCCCCCCCCCCCCATGGCAAACCAGTAATCTTCAGATAAATAATATCAATTTTAAAAATGTAGTGGCCAGCGGTGGCGTGATATCCCCATGGAATCTTAACTCAACCAAAATAAGTAACAGTTATTGTTCCAGGGTCTTTAACAAATAGTGTGAGACTAGAGCTGCTGCTCAAAAGTAAAACTATATCGCCCCCTGGTGGCTGGCTGCAGCAAAGTATTTGATTCCCCGTCTTCTCCATGTAGTAGACGGGACATGGGGCAAACTAAAAAGTGACGGCTACTGACACCTGAGCTGTTTTCATTTAGACATTTCATTAGGAGACTGGCAGGAAAAGTTCCTCAGAACGTCTGGCGCAAATAACTTGTATATGTAGTTCTTCCATACAGGAAAATGTCAGGAGAAAAAATGTCTGAAAGCAGCTTTCACAGATTTGAGCTGAGATGGTGAAGCATAGGATGGGACACGTGAGTAATTGAAAAACATCCCAGACAGGATGTGGTGAGAAGGGAGATAGATAACACTGTGTTGAAAAGGATATGAAGGAAACTAATGAGTCAGTATTTCAGTAATTGTCCTCGGCTAAGAATAAGCATCGTCTGAGACTGCGGGCCTCTCTCTAGACGGCGCTCGGATCTGTGTGTCACCGAATCCTAATTGCAAGGTGACCATTCTGTTTGAGAGTGGAGACAGTGATGCCGGACTCACATGATGGGTCTGTGCAGCTTTTAATGATCTTCCACGCTTCCTACTGGTAATTATCATAACAACAAAAACCTTACGGCACATTTAAATCAATTTTTTCCATATTCCTTTTAGAGATATTGTTTGTTTTGTTCCTCCTGTGTGCCAGTTAAATCAAATAAACTATGAAAGTGTCTAAAGAACAGTGTAATTACCCCAAACTTCAGCTTCTCAGTGAATCGTGGAAGTATTAGTTTCTGTAAAGCGCAACACGTGCTGACACATTTCATGTTGAGAACAGGCACATGACGCAGACAGAAAAATTATTCAGGGTACAGTTACTGGGATGTGCCGATCTGTGAAGCAAATGTGGCAAAATTGCTGCTTTTCTGGTGAGCTGAAGCGAGTCAACCCACAGTGACGTGTGACAAGGCTGCACCGACGTGTGGGCTCGCTTTGAAATTAATGAGTGGGAGTGTTTTGACGCGTGTCGTACACATGCTGTCGTGTGCTGCCCCGCAAACATGCACTAACAAGTATTTTGATATATCAACAGTTGGTCAAATGTGTGATGTGAAAGCTTCTGGTGTCAGAGGCGAGCCCACAGTTTGGTGATTTGCACAATCTGTCGCTTTACTGTTTTTTTGTTGTTGTTCAGATTCATCACTGTTAACATTATTGCCTGTTGTATGGAAAATGGCTCCAACAATCAACAAATACATACATGTATCACAAACATGTTCTTGATGAAGCTGTGTCTGGTTAGAGGACGTGTGCTGAGTGGACTGTCCTTCAATGTGGCCGGAGGCATCGGATCTCGAATGATGATATTACCACGTCTGACCAGGGCTACAAACTCATCAGGTGGATAAAAACTTGAAATCAGTGAATGCTACATTAACTGTTTTTGGTTAAGGGACTCTATCTTAATTATGAATTGCCTGAGTCAGATAATAACATTGTCTATACAGTATTCTATAGATTATAAGTCATTCTGCTTCTGTGGAATTAAATACTACTCTTGGAATAAACAGCCCATTTTATCATTACGCAAATAAACAATCTATGCTCCACGATCAAGCCAAATGGTTCCACACCATTTAACACTTGTGGCAGGGCTAGGGTTAGTTTAGCCGCTTCCAGCAGCTTGTTCCATAGAAATCATTAAAAAAAAAACGAGATGGCACTTTGCAGGACAAATCAATTGATTTTTATGGGACCAGAGAGATGGATGAAGAAATGTGTGCACAGAATGTGGATACTGATGAATTGCCCGGGCCAAGTGGCTTTTCACAACACCTGACAAGACCACGACTCAAGATTCACCACTTTCAATCCCCTGCAGGAGAGGGAAATTGGTGAAGCACGGGAGGGGGGGGAAAAATCCGGTGGTCGAAATGAAGAGATAAATCAGAGAGTGAAACAGTTCTAATAATGGAAGCTGGATAAACGTCATTGGCTGAGAGCGGCAACCATTAAACTTGTGATATCCTTACATGACGGATGAAACGGTGTGAAATACAGCTGCCACCGCCTGTCATCGCCTCGTTAACACGTTCTATCATGAGCTGGTCCGAGACAAACAGCCGCTGGGAAGCTGTTGACCCCCGTGAAGTCCTCGAAGGTTTGCTCGCCCCCATTTTCTCTCAAATCACAGGCATCATGATGCTTGTTAAAGGAGATCGACACAGCCTCGCTCCTAAAGGTCAAGGACGGCTTCGCTATCCAATCATCGGCATCATTTGATAAGATGACAGCCATGAAGGAGGACAATACGTGGGTGTGAAATTCAGGGACTTTCAGCCCTTGATTGACACTTCAGACCTTCTTTAACTCCCAACAGCAAGGTGTTGTGATTTGTCTGTGTCAATCTTCAAGAAGTTTATTTGACAATTCCAAGTTTCATGTCCTCTTATATTGCTAATGAATACCTGATTGTTTCTGTTAAGACCTCCTTCCCATAGGTGGCGCCGTTGCAAATGCTCTACAGCCAACATGTTGTGTTAGTTTAAGAAAAATGTCATATCGTCTCCTCTAATCCACCAGGCCCGGGTTTGAAAGTCCCCTAGGACTTGCAGCATTACATTACATGTCATTTAGCTGACGCTTTTATCCAAAGCGACTTACATTTTTAGAACACTCATCATTTTATGAGGGGCCATCTAGGGGTTCAGTGTCTTGCCAAGGACACTTAGGCAAGCAGATGGGATAGAACCGGCAACCTTATTGTTGCAGAGCACCCGCTCTATCCCCTAGGCCACGCTCTCCCCATCTTCATCCAACTTTACTCACCTCAAACTCATCATATCACCATGTTAATCAGGACAAAGCTTTCACAGCGACTTTGAAGCATTAGCAAACCAGCCATTCAAAGCATATGCAAAGGTCAACATTGGTCAGGAAAGGGGCGGTCAGCGCATAGCATGATTCATGACCGTCATTTGGTGTGAAAAATGAACGCAGGCTGCCTGATAAATCATTACCCGCGCCGTCCTTTGACAAAATCACTGAACTGCCATAATCTCCTGTGCCCTTTGGACGGGGCCGGACGCTGACTGCAAGGTCGAGATGAATGGGAGAAACTTGAGCACTTCTCCTCGAGAAGCGGGGGGGACGCAGACAAGGTGGCGTATTGCTCAATAATGACATTTAATATCGACCACTTGTTGCGGATCTGAATTGGTCTCTCCTGAGCGGGGTTTTGAAATGAGGTACAGACGTGATCTCTAACAAATACTTAAACCAAACAAAAAACCTGAAAGAAGGTAGAAGATGGAACATATTGTTTGAAGTAGATATGAAACAGGAGTCTGTTATTACTTCAGATATTATTTCCTGTTGTGTGGAGTCTGGGATGGTTTAAGATGCAAGAATATTCTGATATATTGGTATTTATATATTTATAAAAGCAAGATAATCATCAGACTGATAAGAATTACCCAAACATTACAGAAACCATCTTTGTTTGGCCCAGGTCCCGCCCACTGACGTGCAGGAGGCGGGGTTGTATACTGTTGCCAGCCACCAGGAGGCGATTTGGATAATTTGGCTTCACTTTTGAGAAGCAGTCCAGTCTTTAGCTTTGTGTTACAGCCCAGAACGTAACTGTTTGCGTCAAGCACCTGAATATATTTAATAAAATAATTGTGCAGACACTTTGAAAGTAGCTAGCAAACACTAAGGAGCATTTAGCAGCTAATGTGTCTGTGCGGAGTGCTAACGGTGGATGCTAATGTCGCTCCTTTCTGCCGAATGTGCAAACAGCCGCCCGGGAGTTGTTTGCTATATCAACCCTGTAAGGTGATAACATCTAAATCCACCTAAGATCATTGAACAGAAATTGCTGATGTGTTCCCACTGCGCGGTTCTGCAATCGCTGCTAATGCTAACGGCCAATCCCTGCGTTTATTCTGAACAGAAAGTGTGAAAAGCTTAATGCTAATTAACTGCCAACAGGCTACATTACGTTTTACTTGTGTGTGCTCCCCAATCTGCGATAATGGTGCATTGTGGTTCAAAGTGCTATTTCTGCTAGCATGTGTGTGTCTGCTATTTGTGTAGCCCTCACAGTTTTAATGTGTGAAGTTAAAATAAGCATTATAAAGATTTGCAACAGGCAGCTGCTCCATATAATTAAAGAAACACAAAGAGGTTTTTAAATGACAGTGTTGGTGTGCTCAAGGCTTTCTGTGCCCGGCGCTGCAGATCAGGTGGTGCAGGGGAAACGCTTCCTTTGAAACAAAAAGAAAAGTTATGTTCCATGCAAGAGCAGCCAGAGGGCAACGTCTAGCGCCGGGGCTCGATATCTGCTCACGTGTGATTATCCGATCTCTTTCTCCGAGAGAGAGAAAAGCCTGGACACCGAGGCTCATGCCTTCACAGCAGATTAGTCCTCAGCAGTGGTGATGCTGAACTTGGACATTGTGCAATCATCCCGATGCCAGAAAAATGTGTGATTAGACTTTTAAAATATGGAAGCAGCTTGAGGATCGGTCGGGCTGCGCTGCTCAGCAACCAGCAGAGTTGGATACATCACTGGCAACATAAGATAAATAAACTGCCCCATGTGTTTGCTTCATCTACTTAAATGTAATGAACGTTTTTCCAGCATTTTATTCCAAAATAAGCTACAGCTCCCCCAGAGGAAAAACCCCATACGCATTAATAAGTGCCAACACACGTGCTCATTGGCTAAAGCACACCTGCAGCCTCTCTAAAACCACACATGCATAGGTGAGCAAAATGTCCATATTTATTTTTGTCTCCTTCTATCTCACTCTTCCTCTGTCGCTAAAATAGGAATATCAGTGATGAGCAGTGCAGCTGGAGACAATAAACTGGTAGAAGAACCAATTACCAGCAGGTGACAAGCCGGTGGTTCAGGGCTTTCAACGTGTCATTATCTGCACATCGACATTTCCAAGAGCCCTGACAGGCCATTTCTGAGGCTGCCATGGCAAGCCACCATGATAAACCCAGGAAGGGAGGAAGAAGGGAGGTGGGGGGGAGGTAAGAAAACCCCTGCGCCATTCACAAGTCGCCTTCTTTTCACACTCTCTTTCTCTCACTTTCACAGCAGAAGAATGCACACACAATGTGGAAGCAGGTGCACATACCCAGAGGGAATCTTTCTTTCTCTTCCTGCAGTCGCTTCTTTTTCGTCTTTCTCATCATATATATATATTTATATATATATGTATACAAACATCATATCTCTCATTTCCTTCCGCCTCCCCCGAGTTGTCGAGCGGCTCAAAGATTATTCCCTCTATATGTGAAATGGTAATTGTATTTCTCTGATCTAATCCCATTAGAATTAGAATTCCCTTTGTGTGCGTGATACAAGTGAGTCTGACTGGAAGCGTGTGGAGAGAGAGCAACTGGATTATTACCTGCTCCCGGCTCAAGCTAATTTAGAAGGAAAATATGTGTCCATGTGCTAAGTGATGAGGGTTTAATGTGATTTTTATTATTTGAAGTCATTATGCATCAGTTTCTTTGTGGCTATTTATAAATGTGCAATTAACACAGAGATCCTGATCTCGTCCTCACCACCTATTGGATATCGTTCCATTATATGCAGGAGAAGAAAATGTGAAACTATAGCTAACGACTTCAGTCCAATGCCACTTATATGGATGATAATCATTATTTAATATGTTTATGGGGTAAATTGGTCCATGTTTGATTGCTCAGATCAATGAGATCATCTCTCTGCCCTCAAGCCGACAGATATGGATTTTTGGGGTCAGACATATACAAATATTGCAATAACGATATGGCTGCTTTAATTATATATTAAAAAAATTGGCAATGATTCCTTAGATGTCATTTTAACCAATAACATTATCATAAACAACTAGAAATAAGAAGAAAGAAAACCAATATGTCAGTTAAAGGCTCATTTCACAAATATTTTTTTTATTACTTTGTGCAGATATCTCTTTTAACCAAAAATAATCTATTCATGAAAGTTGAAAATAAACTTTTCAGAGATACATGTCGGAGCTAGAGCTAAATTCAGAATGCTGCATTTCTCTCATTATCACCCATAACATAACGTGCTCTGATTATTTTTAAATGATACTTTAATCTCACTATAGGTGTGAAGGTTATTTGTAAACATTCCAGGTATGGAAGTGATTCAGTGGTTGTGTAGCTGTGAACCACAGAGGTGAGGTGCTTGGGAACAGAACCAGCTCGGATCCAGCAGGATGCCTGTGCTTGTTCAAATAATGATGAATCCACATCGAGCCTCGCTGAAGAGCAGCAGAGTTTTGTTTTGCCTCTCAACTGGACGCCTCGTGTCCAGAACGAGCATTTGTTTCACGTCCCCGGCTCATTTCTTTTTATTTCCCGGTCGTCAGCTCGTTTCTGGCAGCCGTCGCGGCGGAGGATTTGCAGTTTAACACACATTGTTTATCACGTCTGCATATGCATCTTTTGCCTCATTCTTTAAATCACAAAAGTGCAGTGGAGCACTGGTGACACTGTTTTCTGCCCAGTGGCACCATCTGGCTGCAGAGGATTCTTTTAATTCTCTTTCTTATCCTCCCTCTCTCCCACCGGCTCCTCAGAGCTTCCTCCCTGGTCATTTCTCCGGCTTCACAAACACTATTTGTTCATCTTCCCCTTTATCTCTCTCACTCTCTCTCCCCTTCCTTCTTCCATTACACTTTCCCTGCCTGTCCATTCCTCAGTGTTCCTCCACCTCCCTCGCTCTTTCTCTCTCCTTCACCCCCGTCTCTCTGTTCGTTGCTGACAGCTCCGCTCCTCAGGAGCACTGAGGGGAGCAGAGAAAACAAAGATTTGGTTCAGTGGCTCTGATCATGATTTTCTGCTGATTGGATGGAAGATTAGGAGGAGCTTTTATTCATACACCACACAATCAGCACACACCCACACCTCAACCCCCCCCCCCCCCCCCGTCAACTGCAAAAGCATGACTGCAGACCACAGGGGTTGCAGCCATCAGCACAAATGTGCCATCTGTGACAAGGCGTCTCTGTGTGTTTCTACCTTAAACCCCGACTAGCTGGGGAACTCGGTGTACTGAGCACGGGTCCCAGAAGAAGTTGGTGTGGAATGGAGGATGGAAAAGAGAGAGCAACAACGGCACAGTGCACAGAAGCTTAGAGTAAACTATCCCATCACAAAAGGCAGGAGGGAAGAATCCTGGTGTAACACCTTTGTTCCCGCAGCTATAGACACCTCTGTGAATCCAGTCTATTCAGAGCATGGCAGATATTTCTATCAGAAGCACACACGCAATATAACAGCAAACACAACAAACACTGAAATGGTGTGTATTTATATAGATTTGTCAGTGAAAGGCTCATATTGGCCAATTTATAAGCCAATCAATATGTATTGTTGGGGCGCCAATCATTATTTTGACCGAGAAATAAATGTTGGCGTTTCCAGGAATGTGCAACCCCTCGTTCTCCTGCAGAGGGTTTCACACTGAGAAGATGAAGTGGAGGAATAAAGGGGGCTCAGGGAAGTCGGCAGTAATCCGAAGATTTAAGGGCAGAGAGGCAGGAGTGGACAAACAGGGATTACCAGTGAGATACAGGCAGTTGGTTATTTAGGTATCAATTGAAACAGATTTTTTTCAATGCATGTGATCCAGTTTAAAAAGCTCATTACACCCAGAGTTCCCACTTAGGTGATGGGAGGAGGCTCGAGTCGGCACAGCGAGCCGGGACCGTGAAGCCGGCAGGTTTCCGGTGAGCCTCGTTTCAACCAGGCGCTCTGTGACGCCTGCCGTCTCCCCAGTCTCTGATCATGTCTCCACACAAGCCCCCGCTTTACTCACCACTTTTACTGGAAAGACACTGGGGAAGTTTTACTTTTACACTTTCATTGGTGGCAAAGAAATCACATCATGACATATATTATATTTATATATTTCAGACTAAAATAGGGAGCAGTGAGAGGGAAGAAAAGACAAGGAGGGAAGAATCAGGCGCACACTCATCAGACAGGGCTTTCAGCTTCTCCCCTTTCATCTCGCTCGCTTTATTCCTGCTTTGATTTTAGATTTTACAACACCCCCTCTCACATTCTCGAGAGCTCGAGATTCTACAGCCTTGGCAGGACAAGATTACAGCAATAAAGTTGTGTCTTATAACACCGGCAATATAACTACCCGCTCATCTAGAAGAGAGGAGGGAGGAAGTAAAGGCAGTAAGTCAAAAGAGCGGGAAACACAAGCAGCAGATTTGCAGATTAATATCCAGCGGGTGGGTTTGGAGTAAACATACTTAATTACTTCTATTTATAAACTATTTAAATCAAGTGCATGTCAGTGTTTTCTGCTAATTAGCAAATATCATCATGCTCGCACAACTACATCTATAATAGTAATACCATCCAAACTGCAGGTTTCCACTGTTAAAGACTGTTTATTAAAGATGCCCCTGGTGGCTGGCTGCAGTATGGCGGTTCATAGAATAAAAAACTCAAGGTGCTATTACTCGGTTTCAAATAGAGCCGCTAAACACTTGCCGGACTCCAACTGGCACCTTAACCATCACCGGCAAACCTTTCTAATAGTAATGTGGGCCGTTTAATTCTAGCACCAGTAAAAATAGAAAGATAGAACAATGCACTGAATGTTCCAGCCTTGTCAAGTCCAGATGTTACCTGCTGAGTTTTTGTTGGGGCACCTATCGTGGCGTTTTGGCCGGTAAAAGCCCAAACTAGTTAAAGATCGGGGGACAAAAGAAATCACTTTGAAAAGTCGAACCCCCTTTTCGATTGTGAGGAGAGGCACTCGCGCTGCATAGTAATCTCAGAGCTGCACCGGAGATAATGGACCGACGGCTTCTGATCCCGACGGAAAAACACCGGAGGCATTTACCGACAGATGAAAAGTAAATGGAATGAAGTCAAAGAAGCGACGGCGAGGACGACAGTGTGCCGACCAGCTTCCTGGCACCGTGTGAGGAGAACCGAATATGATCACGCTCAGATTTGGTTCTTTTTTTTTCAGAGCTGGGTCCCCCCCCACCCCAAGTTATCTCAAGCTTTCATCATCTCTAAATAACCACGTCCACGTCGCACTTTTAAGTTAGTTTTCTGGGCTCTTCGCCGCGGCACTCGAGTATGCACATAAAAAAAAATACTCCCGACATGAATCTCCCCCGGGCCCTCGGCAGCGATGTGACCTTAACAATGCAATATATTTGACTTTGCAGATCAAATTACATAAGGCTCTCACATAAATATACATTCACATCAGTGGCAATTTGGGGAGAGAGAAATGGCTCGTTTACATTCTCCGTATTGATTTCTCCAAAAGTGCTTTGGCAGCAAATCAACTTGTGGTGCTCTTAGTCTTTGCCGCTGCGTGTCACCACTCACACACAGAGAGAGAGAGAGAGAGAGAGAGAGAGGGAGGGAGAGAGAGAGAGAGAGGCGGTTGTTTTCACTCTGGCTTTTATCGCGTTTTGAATTCAGCAGTTTTATCCAATCAGGGAAAGAGGAATTTCAATAGTGGGAGAAGTCGTTCTGGGAAGTCGGGTCATCTCCCAATCCTCCCACCTTCCTCCCTGCGCTCTCCTTCCTGGCAGTAATGCTGTCCAAGGCTAATAGGTGCTTACATTAGCACGTTGATCCATTATTCATGCATCTTCTTCTTTTTTTTCCCAGTGCAATGTTTGCAGTACTCTGAACTTGACATGTGTCTCTAATTTGCACTTGTGTTTGTGCCAGGTATGACAAAAACCTAACAATGAGTGTGTATATAGAAAAGACTTCCACTGCCATAGAGACACACTCCTACCTGAGGGTGTGAGCTCCAGCGCTTGTGTCCGTGGGCGTATTCACATTTACACATATACATCTGTTACGCCCCCGTTGGTGCTGCATCCCGGTCCAGGCCCGTCCACCGGGTGCGTCACGTCTGACCTCGGTGTCCTCTCCGCTTGGCACCGAGATGAGAGCCCTGTCTAATCACACTGAGCCATGCTTCAGCTCCTGCAGGATTTGGCTCGCCACCACCCCGGACAATTTTTGACTCCACATGGCCCTTCTGTGGCCCGGCGGCTAAATACCAACACATGCTGCTATCAATAGTGTTAAATGCCAATTACAAGCTCTCCCCCAGACTCGACTGGCAATTAATGGCTTTGGAGCAAAGCGGTCCTGTTACGAGTTGAATTGATGTCTGCACCGTCCTGCTGTCGTTTGTTTCTAACCTTGCAGTGGCCAAGTGGACACTGTCGTCATATTCCTTTAGTCACAGACTCAACAAAGTTAGAGGAAACTGTAGGAAATATATGCACATGTAGTTGTGCGATTATTAATTTGGATTATCTGCTCTAAATGATGTCAAATGGGAAAGATGGCGGCACTTTTTAGCTTAATTTTCAAAAGGGGTTAGAAACGTGTGGGTGCAACAATTTAAACCTTTATTAAGTGATGTGTTAAATGCCGACAAATAAAATCTGGCATTAGTAAAAAAGTCTAAATTCCATCAGCTGCTCAACCCAAAATGTTTTGACCTCTCTTCCATCAGGAAAAAAAGAAACACAATCATTTTTGTGCGGTTTACCTTTTGTTTTTAATGCCAGTTATAATTTGGAGATTAATATTGACATTTATTCGTGTTTCCAGTGTAAAAGCCACTCAGGTGCCCCCATCACTCCAAACTAATGGGACTGTTGGTATTTAAATGAAATAATAAAAGCATTTCCCTTCCTGCAGCGTGCACACTCAGCCTTGCGCCTCTACTGCACCCAAGAGGGATAAAACGGAAGGTGATCCCTTTTTTGTTTCACTTCAAAAACAAAGCAATCATTCCGAGATTGATCTAATGCCTGAATAACTGCTGGCACTGCAAATGTGCGACGGCTTATTTCCCCACTCCATCACTCTCCACGGTCAGTGAAGATAACATCGGAGCAAACAGCTTCCTCCTAAGGACATGTTGGTGTAATTGGCTGACTGGTTTGCCTCGATTGAATTCTACTGTAGATGTTTCCGTTGGTTAGAGTCAGGCTAATGCGAGCGGGGAAGGGAGGCAGCGGAGTCCGGCTGACGCAGCTGCAGCAGCCGAGCTCAGATAGTGGTGGGTAGAGTGCAGGGAAATGAAAAATACAGGAGGTGATCCAGCGCCTCTTACCTTCGCCTCACTAGTCGATAGAGCAGAGTGCGAGAGTAAATTGAACAAAGATGAAACGTGCTGACCAATTTCCCTGGAAATGTTTTTCTCGGGCTCTCCCAGTTTTCATAAATTTATCATAAAGCACCTTTCATGCACTCGTGATTCAACAGCGCATTGATTCCTCTTCACCTCGACTGAGTAATCTGGGAAACTAACTAGAGCTGAGCCGAGCCTTGATCAGTCCGAACTGGCTTGATCCGGATGTGAGCATCACAACTCCTCACGCGGCATAGTGGGGCTTAAGAGAAGAAAAGAAATAGGTAGAGACAGCTCGGAGAGAGCCGATGGAAAAATACGGGGCGGTAATAAGGAACAATAACAAATGCTGGAAGGTGATTCAGACTCCACTCTCAAGCCAAGCTCGACTATTTGCTCTGGGGCCTGGCTGCTCTTCGTGCCAATTTCTGTCTCTGTCTGTGTTTGGGAGAGAATATCATGTCAAACTTTCTGCCAGAGTGAATCAGGAGACTCACCGGGTGCTCGGTAAGGAAAAGAGCAAATCCACGTTTATTGATCTGATATATGGGAGAAATTCAATTTGAAACACCGGAACAAAGAAATTAACATCAGAAGAAACATGTGCACATTTAGTAAATCTGTCCAGTGGCACCACTTGTTGTTTTGATGTCTTCCTGTTGACAATCAAACCTAAACCAAACTACCTACCTCCATCTTCCCATCTACCCTCCTCTCCTACCTACTTACTCTCTTACTCATTGGCAGAGATCTGTGGTTTGCAGCCAACATGGATGACTCATCCTGAACAATGTGTGTCTGTTCCTCTGCCTCACCCAAGCAAGGAAATGGATGAGGGCACAGCAGCGTTGGTGCACATATTCTCTCCTCAGCTCCTCTTTACCGAGAGCCATGATATTACACCAGCTAACAGCCCGTCCTGTGGCTTTGTGAGCTTCGAGCTAAATGCTAATAGCACCGTGCTCCCCTGGTGTTAAGTAAACAAGAGTGAACCCACATCATTAGACTCTAATATGGACTCAACTGAGCCGCTGTAGAAACTGAGAGCAACTGGCATGGTATTATTGTCCTCCAGACAAAGTGCTGGTAATAGCCGCAGCAATGTGGGGCTGTGTTTCTTTTTCCTCGGCACGGCGGCGTCGGCGGGAGGTTGTTTGTGAATGTGTGGAATCTGCTGCTCCTCGTTCTCACCACACGAGCGAGTCAAAGGAACACAAAGCAGCGGCGTCATCTGTCCTATTAGCACATGTGTGAGACGGCTCTGGATTCAGAGGAGGCTCCGCTCAGCAAGAAAATAATAGGGATCTGCAGCCTCTCCTCTTGGAGACGTTAGAGAGGAGGTGTAAATATGGAAATGCTGCACACTCCTATAAAAAAATGTAACGCAAAGTCGACAAAAATAGACAAACCCCTGCATGGTATAACTGCATCACCTGCGTCACTTGACCTACAATGCAAAGTTTTGCCAACTTCAAAAATGAGACACAACTCCTACTGGTCTGAGGACAACAATGACGTGGGGGGAACAAGATAAGGAGAGGGAGTTAGGAAGGCGAATCCGGATTGTGCTTTTTCCACTCGGTGAGGGTAAATTATGAAAAAATCAGCTTACAGTAATCCCGGCACTCGTTGAAGTGGGGATCATCCCGGGCGTCTTGACATCATTGTGCACTTTAGTGAAAACGATGTGCTTGTTAGTGAGGAGGAGGCATGAAACACCCGTCAGGCTCGTGTGTTTGCATCCTCGCAGCCATTAGCGGAGCCTGTTCTTTGCCCTTTGTGCATCGCTGGCGTTTATTATGAGCTCTGCATTCATGTGCTTTGGCATTGTTGTTGTTGTTGTTGTTGTTTTTAAGTGCATTTAGCGTGCCCCCACAGTGGATAACGAACAAATGACTATGAACGGCAGGGAGTGTTTGCAAGCATCTGAATTCATTAGCGTCTTGTTGCTGTGAATGGACGACCTGTGTAAAGATGGCTGCCCCCCCCGAGCCTCCCTGCAGCGCGGTGTCTCTCAGCCCCCTCGTCTAGAATCTCCCGCCAGATGTTGGCGCTCGCTCTGCGACGGGAGGCGAGTCGCGGTGTCACGTCAGCCGGCCGGCACACGTCTGCACCCGGGGCACGTGCTCACCCAACAGGCTCAAAGCGCTCCACTCAAAACGCACAACGTCAAAAGGCAAAATGATTTGCAGAAAAACAACCAACAAAGTGAAATGCTCTGAAATTAGAGACGCTTTGTTTGTTTGTAATGTGAAACATCCTTTTGATATTTAGGAGAAAAAAAAAACAAATCCGAGCTTTTCACAGAGTAGAAGAAGGGACTGAACACAAAATGCACTTTGTTCTGACACATGAAGAATATGATTCTTCACAAACACACTTCAAAGTCTGTTAAGAGTAAGATGAGCTGATCAAGATGAAGCTTTTAGTGAATTTTAGATTTGTTTTCTAACTGATAATCGCCCATTAACCACCAAGATTTGAATGTTCTTATAATGGATGAGTGTTTCTCACACATCTCTTAAAACGTTTTAAATGTCTTGATTGTAATGATTCCAAAATGTGTTAACTCTTTTCAGGGTAAGATAAAATATTAGATTAGAGCTTAGTTTTATTTGTTCAACTGTTAGTTTTAATCTATTAACATGTTTACTGTCAACGATTGAAGAATTAATGATTGACATCCTTGAAAGCCGTTGCTAGAACAATGTTAGCTTAGCTTAGCACAAGGACTGCAAACAGGGAGAAACTGTTAGCGTCTAAACAAAGGATGAAAGCCCAATTTGCCATTTAGTTAAACTATTTTGTGACCTACACTACAAATAACTTAGAAAAACATGGTGATTATACAAATAACTGTCTGTGGCTTCATTTTTAGTTTACAGATATGAGAGTGGTATCATTTGTTCTTGTCAAATTCAAATAATTTATTGTAAAGAAAGCCATTATAACACATCTACAAGCACAGTGAGGACATGTAGGCCTCTCATATTTTAATTTATTGTAAATAATTCAGGTGAAGTGACATATTCTAAAAGTCACTTCAATGATAATCAAGAAAAGTTATGTTTTAGGGCAGATACAATAATATAAAACTTGACTCGTATAACATTTACTGACGACCATATGATGCTATAAAAACACTCTGCTATAAAATCACATTCAGATGTTGCTGTCAGTGTTAATTTCCTGAATTTGCAATGCTTCAATGGGTGATGAGGTAATTTTATATCGCACTAACTCCACTGCTGCGATTTGCAAAAAAGATGTGAGATTCTAATCTGTCTGTAAATCAGTGGTTGTCCATCCCTTGATCATTTGAGTGCATGCTCGGTTTCTCCTGCACCTGCCTAATGTGTGCTCATACTGCAGATTCCTGCCCCGGCCTCATTTTCCTTATGTGATAAAAGCCGTACAGCATCAGCATTAACACACAGGAAGCCGTTTCCCCAGGGCTCTCTAATCTACCTGCAGAGCTTAAAGATAACGGCTGACAGCTCGAGCTCCTGCGTTCATGCCGAGCAGAGCTTTTAAAGACCTCTTACTCTCCTAATTTGGACCGGATGTACACATCTGTACTTGTGCCTGACTCCCAATAGGAGATTGACATTGAGTTCACAGCCGCTGAATCCTTTCTGCTCTAAAAAAAACAAACAACAAACAACTAAGCTCTGTTTTCTTTGTGCCTCGGTGTAATTATGCCGAGAAAACAACCACGAGAAATATAGAGGAAACTTTATGAGATGGTCAATAAGCCACTTTCTGCTTAAAGGTGGCAAGTGTCCAATAAGAAGAGAGGAACGGCTCCGTGAAATCACTTCACACATCCGTGCGCTTGAACTAAGAGCTGAGGAAACTCACAGATCTGGATTCCATCTGCAGTGTTTATCTAATTATCTACAAACACAACACAACAATGTCCAACTGCTACTTAAGGAGCCGCTGACTGATGCCAAGTTTTACGGTTTTATAACAGAAATATGCAGATTTATTTATTTCACAGATGGATTTATATTTACTTCTCGCAGCTCGCACTGGGGTTGCTGTGTTGCTGTGTCACTCCCAGTATAACATCTAACTGGGCAGTTGTCTCCCGCTTACTAAATTACAAGTCTATCCTTCTCTCTACCAAACTAATTAAAAGGAGAACAGATTCCTGGAGTGCTTCTCGGGGATCGAGGAGCAGCGAGTGTGGGCTTTGTCTGGTTGGGAGTATGGAGAGGGATTTCCAGTCTGTTCCTCGTGAAGCCCCGAGACGCTCGGTCGACATTGAGGTGTTGACCTTCATCGGGTTGTTGTTGAGGGAGAACAGGCTCCTGTGGTGCTGCTGGGAATCACGGTGGGGATGATTGTGATAATGTTAGTGATGGAATCAGTCAAGACGAACAGGAGGAGTTTGGTCTGATGGAGAAAGAACTTAGAACTTAAGGAATACGATATAATATAGAAGAATATTTCAGTTTGAATACTTTAATACCTATGGAATCTAACATTATTGTCCAATATTAAATATTCAACATTGGATATTTCTTAGTGTTCAGTTGTGTTTAACATTGACGGGCACGCCTAGAGTAAATTTAGATTTTAATTTTAAACTTGGTCATATAGCGGTTGGAGTGTTTAATTAATAACCACGTGCGTCGCCCCATGTGAATTATGTTTCAAACGCTATTTGCCTAATGGCCGTGGAGGCAGCAGGGAGTCTGACGTTCAGATGCTCCAGCCCGGCAGATGAAGAACTGTAACTGGCAGCGATACAGAGCCATTTGTCTTCTCTTGATGTGATTGGCTCGTGGTCAGATACAGAACGGCTACAGTCGCCAGCAGGGACCAACAACAAGCACACTCCAAAGTGCCGGCTAACGGAGTCGGTCAAATGTTAATACCTCCGAAAGAAAAGTTCCTGGAATCTGTTGACAGGTGACTTTGATGCATCCTAAGCACCAGAGGGAGGTTTGATTAGTGCTCGGCCCCCCCGACAGGTGGGGGTGTGAGACGGGCTTGTTGCTGGCAGATGGGGGGGGCTAACACATTCTGATGACCGCATCCTGGGCCGCCGTGTGGCTTAGAGGAGCATTATGTGTTATCCCCCCCCCCTCCCTCCATCCATCCTTTCCACTGATAACACTTTTCCTCCGCTATCTTCTGCCCTGTCTCCTCTCACTTCTGCCCTCACTGATCTCCTCTCTTCTCCTCCTCCTCCTGCCCCCCCGCAGCTCCTATTTCCAGGCCGCAGATCTGCATCTGCACGGGTCAAACCAGTCAGTATGAAAAGTGGGATCTGACAAATAGCTTGTGTGCGGCTGGTGAGGCGGGATTACTCTGTCAAGCTGGAGACAACAATGTCCATTTATATAAAGTGTGAGTGTGTGTATGTGTGTGTGTGTGTGTGTGTGTGTGTTTGTGTAAAGCTTCACTTGTCTTCGTCACTTTTGTTTTTGTACTCTTTTCATATCCAAAAGTGGGATTATAAAGTCCAAAACTTGTTTCTTTATTAAGCTGAAGGTGAATTTTCCACCTTAAAAAGTCTCAAATATGTTTAAATATTATGTATTAGGTCTTAATTTCGTTAAAGTTCATTTAACACTACTTCTGTGTGCTTTAAAATGTGTTTTATTGTTTTGTTCGCGTGCCATGTTTGTCGTGTCTCAGCGTGTTGCTGCAGTTCTTTCTCAATCTAACAGATACTATCATGTAAGTTTTTGTTTAGTATATGGCTGCGGATTTTAATTTTGTTGATTTTGTGTGGGAATAATATGAAAATGTATGTTAAATATATAATATTTAAAAGACTACACAGTAATTCTGGGACTTTGATATTTGTCATACTTGAGTGGTTTAAAAGTTATGGTCCTGATTTGGTTCTGTAGAAACTTGTCCCCATCTCCTGTGTAGCTCAAATATTACAAGAACCTCATTTTTTCTTTAATTCTCTTACACGTGTCAGATTCAAAACCAATTACTTGCTGTCAACGCCCAAAACTCTGCTTCATATTTCAAAACGGTGACCCCCCCCCCGTTCATTTCCAGCAGAAAGTCCCATAAAGAGTGACTGATCCACACGCTTTGCTTTCCAGGCGAAACCCTCACACCTGGTGAATTGCTGATGCATTGCAGGGTTTAACAGACCAGCTCCAGCTCCTTCCAGTTATAATGCCTTTTCAAATGCTGATCCGGGACGCCCTTGCCACATCAAAACCCGGCAAATCCGAGAGAGCCTCAGGACAGAGTGGGCTGCAGAAAGACACTAACGCAGAGCCGAGAGGAGAGCAAAGCTGTATTGGATAAGTGCCTGCATTTTTCTTTTTCAAAGCACTTGACCCTGGCACATACAACCCCCCTTTCGCCTCCCCACCTCCGCTGCTCATCCACCTTCTTCTTCTCCTCAACACCGGCAGATGAAGTGTCCCCGCTCTCGGCTCTGATCCTGAGAACCTATGACAGCCAAAGCCCTGCCTGCTCTCTGAATTAAGCCTTGGCAGCAACAGGCAAGTAAACTATTCCCCACTAGAGCCCGAGCTGCAGGGCAGGAGCCCGGGCACAACAAAGCCTGTGTGACTGCAGCGAATCCAGAAGACTGAGACAAATGAGAGGAAAGTGAACACGCTGCTTGACCTGACTCGTCGGGTGCAAAGACTTGAAGTGCACTTTAGGTGAAGAACGCCGACGAGGATTCAACGGAGGAAGAGACAAACCAGATGTGCAGCTACTACTTTGCTTATCGTGTTCATGTTTAACATTTAACTCCTCCAAGGAAGATTTGTTATCGTCTGTGTTTGATATTTATCAGTTAGCGTGTTTACGCAAAAAACGACTCGACTGAATACCGTGATGGAAATCTGAAGATACCATGACATTTGTTGGAGGATCATCATGGATCTTGAAGAAAAAGATCTTCTATTACTGAAAAGTACGAGTCGTTAAAAATCATTTTATATTCTTTATTGATACTGGTTAGTAACAAGCTATTGATAAGAGAAAACTTCTGTGTGGATACTGTATTCATTTTCAGAATTTCCTTGAAAGTTGGAAAAGAAACACTTATTAACTCTATTGTTTATGTTAAATAAGTTTCAATTAAACATTACTTTTAGCTTAGTAGCTAATAATTAGTTATTTATGGTACCAAGACCTAATGGGTTACTATTAATCCACCACTTGTCACTATTGCTTTTTATTACAGTTCATGAATCTTTAATAATTCTTTATAAATCAGTCATAAGCCGTTAACATGAACAGCAGTTGGGTCGCCGTGTCCCTTTAATTCCTCTAATTGGCTCATCGCAGAGTGAGAAACCCTTTTATGAGGACTTAGTGATATCAAATTTTAATGTTGCTACATATTTCATGTGAAAATTAAAGCAAATATTCATGAGGGTTACTTAAAATGTTTTTCAGATATCTGGACTTTTTCTTACAACCCGGCAAACGCAAAAAAAAAAGTTACCACCGTCGGTTACCATCTGTAATTTATGATCCTTTATAATGAAGCGCGTTTCAGATTTCTATAAGTTTATCTGTTGAAATGTTGTGATTCATCCCCACTGGCCTGTTTGGGTGCGAGTCACACCCCGAGCCCCCCCCCTTTACAGCCCTAGTAGCCTTTACAAGGCCCCTTACCAACAGATTATCATCAATCCACAGCGGTAAGGCAATCATGTCTCTCTAAGACAGATTGCTCTGTTAAGGTGCTCCATAATTTAATATCCCTCTCATTTTTCATCTGCCTTCCTCCTCTCCCCCCCCACTCCCCTTCCTCTATCAGCCCGGCAAAGTCATGCTGAGTTCCTTAAAACGTATTAAATTATGATGTGTCATGAAAGTAATTCTCTCCCAGGAGAATGAATCACATGACGGATCCCTCTCCGGCCTTACCTCTGACACACCGTGTGCACACATCCAGGTAATAGATTAAAATTAGCCTCAAGTTGCTTAAATTATTGACCCCGGCCCCCGTTTTTTTCGCCTCCTGTCAGCAATCCGTTTACAGGGAGGTGTGTGTGTGTGCTGGTGCTAAATGGAGGGATGAAGGCGGGGGGGGGGGGGATGCTTTATGGCACCTCGCTGTCAAACTAGCCTGTTAGTCTTTCTGGGCACCTTTTTTTTGTGGAGCATGAAATGAACAGAGGGGGGGGCAGGGGGCAGGTTGGACTTAAAGTTTCCGCGGTACAACACTACATCAATGGAATGGCTTGTTGGTGCAGTCCTGATAATGTACCTTTAAAAATTCATGGGCGGAATTTGAATTATTTCAATATTTAATACGCCGTCATTTATTATTAAGGCTTTGCCGATGAAGACTTCACATTCTAATCTTATTAACTGGGGCGCGGAGTGTTAAGACTCACTTTGCCACACAACAGATTCTCCCCTCAACTTGTGTTTACCCCTGATAATCCTGTTTTCCCTGTAGTTCATTATGGGAGAAATGAGGGGATTGGTTTGTACGGTGCTCACATTAAAAGGATATTTATATAGTTGCTCATGTGTTATTAGGACATATTGAATTTAATCCCGGATGCAACTTCAGAACCTATAGCATCATACAGCTGCTAGATGATATATCTATATTTCGAAAGTCATGCTAGTTCCAAACTTGAGGATAATCAGGCAGATTTCAGGTCAGATTCCCGTCCTCTTGACAATCCTGCCATTTGGAGGCGGAGCTGAGAAAATCATAAATATGAAAACGTTTGATATTCATGATTCAAAATGTTCTTCTTCTCTGACTGGATCCGCTGATTCCGCTCGATTTCGGGAAGTATTTGATTGCACGTTTGACTTTTACGAGTAGAAGTCCTCAGTACACCAAGTGTGTGGTCGTGTTCATCAACCAGTTTGCATTCTCACAATCTAAATACTGGTTTGTTTTTATATCTGTGGTCTAACACATGTATTAAAATCAGGTTTGAAAGGTTTGCTGCAGCATTATCTGCTTTCTACAATACTAAGTGAGATTTGTTTGGAATTTATCATCTGTTTAGCGATGCTCAGGCCCATTTTTATTAGCCACAGCCAACTGGCCACCAGGCACCGTTTATTTATTCCTAACAACCTGCAGCACAGACACGCTGTGTTTTCCCCATCCTGCCTCTCTGCATCCCACAGGCTGTGTTTTCTATGGATCTCTGAGTGTTTGTGCTCGTTTTTTTGTGCGTCCTCGAGTGACGATGTGTTTGTTTGCGTGGCGTCATCGTCCTCGAGGGTCAGATCACCTGCGTCTGTACACACCGGTCGGCTCCGTGGGGAGTTGTCACCGGCTCTCAGCGTCTCTAATGAACTCCAACCCGTTTGAGTGACAGGTGGGTTACAGGCCGGGAGTAAACTGCGGAGCGATGCTGCTACGCGTGTGACTGATTGGATACAAGCTTAATGAAGCGACGCAGACACACACACACACAAACACACACGAGCTACACTATGTCATGGAACAGCTTGAGGGGGGGCAAACAGACTTTGTGTTTTTTACATAAATGTTTGTGTTGTCGTAATTGCTCGTGAAGGATGGAGACAAAACAACTCTATTTGTAACTCTGTCTAGTTTCTGTTTGTTCTTCTTTTGTTGTAATTTTATTGTCCTGAAGAATCACATTAAAGCTCCATCTATCCAGAGTGAACTGTAAATAACTGATGTCAGCGATTCCAAACCAACTCTCAGCCCGGCACTAGTTTGAAAGGTTGAGATAGATATCGAGGGTAGAATCTGAATAACTGATGGAGACATATAGATGGTTCCATGTACGTACCCTCAATGATGGATTGATGGACAAAAGTGAAGCCACAACATGTATATCGCCCCCCAGTGGCTGGAAGCAGTAAGTCATAAACCTTGCCCCTACATGTTAAAAGATACAACTTTCCCAAAGATGGTTAGGTTCTTTTTCCAGGGGAAGAATTGGAGTCTATATTTAAACCCAGTCACAGGATACAACCTTGTTCAATTAGCCAGTTAACACCCAGTGCTCCTCTGTGGCATGTGTTAAAACCCCGATCAGGCCGTGTTGAGTCTGATTTAGTTTGATGGAAAGAGAAAAAAAGCTCCAAGCGTCTTTTGAAGGAGGGTTCATCGATGGGGCGCGGGTGACGACAGCTTTGGTCACAAAGACGCTCGACTGGTGAGAGTCCACGTCGGAGCAGCTGAAGTGGCATCTGAGTTTGAGATCTGTGGGACGGACATCGGTAAATCGATTTGGAAATTGTGAACCCTGTGTTGAGGTTGAAGTCACACAGGCATGAAGGTGGTGAGGGCACAAGAAAGGTGGAGCTGGAGATCGGAGCAAGCAGTGATTGGTGACCAAGGGGGTGTGGCTGTGGGTTGGGGGGGACTGTGTGCATAGTACAGTGCAATAAATCAGACTCAATCATATTCTCTTTTATTCATTAGCTCCACTTTGACCATTATTTGAGGATAGTCAGTGATTTCATTGACTCCATATCAGCAGATGATCATGAATATTCTCCCCCGGACCGAGATGTTGTCCTGTGTGAATTCCTTTGAAGTAAAGACAAGAGATCAATTTCAATTTAGGAGTCACGGCTTCTGATATCAGACTGATTGGATTCACTGCATTCATTTGCTTATTAATTTCCTGCATGAGAGGTGGTGCCCCCACAACGAGTCTAAAGTTAAATAAAAAGCAGTAACTCATACTACACTTGTGAGAACAGAGCTCCCTTTACTGCAAACTTTACAGAACTTTTATATTCCAAAAACCTTTATCACACACTAGAAGAAAGATTAACTGAAGAAGCATCATATGTCTCACGAAAAGATTTGTGAATGTGTATGTTTAGGGTGTTTTTTTATATGTATGTATATATAAATATATATATGGCCGACCCCCCCGGGTTGTATTGGACACCAGACTATTATAATGACACAGTATATGCGCTGAACGGCGTGAACTTTGTCCTTTCTGTTAAAATGCAATCTAGACGGCGCCTTGGACTCGGAGGACTGCCCTTGAAACAGCATCACTCATATTCCTCGTCAAAACAACACAACAGCAGAACTCCAGGGAATCCGGGGCAATATAACCGAAGCAAGTCAACATCTCATACCGCCGCTGTCCTGCTGCAGTGCGTCCTTTTTTTATTTTTATTTTAATGACGAATACTCGAACCTCAGGTGTGTAGTACCTCGCTCGCGGTGGCTTTGTTGTCTTGTCAGTGTCATGACTTTGAAGTCGTATTTCTTACGCTCATTCCCTTCTCTTTCTGTTTTTATATTTGTTTATGTATTCGCGCAGGCCGGTCCAATATCATTATTTCCCCCCTCTGAATGGAAACCAAATGAAATGACGATGATAAGAGAAGAAAAAGAAAAGAACGAATCCTGCCGGTGCCAATTTTTTCCGCCAATTTCTTGACTCATCTCAAACCGCAGTTACTCTTTCAATTATTCCAAACTGAAAGAGGTCTCTGCAAAGAGATGACAACACTGACAAAGCTAGTGTAACATCCATCGGCTCGGAAAACGAATTCCACGTCAGTCACATTTCATTTTGTTGCAAATCGAGGAACGCGGTGACAGAAGTGATTCACGGTGACACCGTGTGCAGGAAGAGAGGAAATGAGAAAAGGTTGTGATTCACAATGCGCCGATGCCTTCTTTCTGTCCCTCATGTTAATTGAAGTAGCCCGACCAGCACCTTACACAACCCATCACATTGTTAGCGACGACAAAAGGGACTTTCCATGTTGTTTCATTACAAAGACTCCCATGTGTTACTGCCTCGAATCAATAACACATCTGTGGTTGTAGTCCACAAAACGGCAGCTGGTCGTTTTCGGGTCCGACTGGCAGGAACCGGGCCTGTGCAGCATTGTGGTTCATTTGTGAGCTCTCAATTGTGATGTGATGTAATCCTGTTGCAGGTCATTGTGTTGATCTAAAGCGAGAGCGGGGAGAGACGCAGCCGGGGGAGTTTATCTCTGTGTCTGTGTGTGTGTGTGTGTGCTGTGGTATTCCGCCCGGGCCACCGTGTCGTTCTGCACCGGAGATCAAACTCCTGCCACTCGGCCAAAGCCAGAATTCAGAAAGAAGCGCACAGCGTCCACGCCAACGCTGCAAGGCACCAGGTGTGTGGCGCCCGGGCACGTGCACCATAAACGCAGCGCACACAGTATACCCCCCCCCCCCTTGGTTTCTCTCTTCATGCTTGTCTGCCTCTGACTGCTGCTAATGCTGCTGCCGCTGTGTTAACAGTAGATAAATGGCACCGCTCACAGTCGAGATTACATTAGATCTCCAATCAAGAGGTAACGGGTGTTGTCATGGAAACCACATCCAACAGGCGTGGGGGGGGGGGGGGTGCAAAATGAGCAAGGTTGAAGACTGTCAAGACTCTAAATATACTTCAAAACATATTGAGCCTGAATGCTTCATGCTTCCGTCTCCACTTCGTTTGCAAACCTGTTTTTATTTGAATTGCATAGAAAAAGAGTGTGTTATATTCTTTTTGTGTTATTTCATTTGGTTAAATTATTCTCATTTGGATGTGGCTAAAATTAAATAAGCAAAACATGAATTATGTCGCCCAGTGTGTTGAGCTCAGACATCGGGGGGGAACTCTGGAAATTTTCCAGAGGGACTGTATGTGAAAGTCTCCGGAGCTTTTCCTGCCGACCCCTTAGAAAAATGTCTGGACAAGGTGAGAGTGAGTCCAGGAGAGAATACAGCAGCAAAATGTCTGACTCCCACAATCCTCTGCTGCATTCTCCTATTGTGAAAGGCCGACTTTGAAAAATGTCCGAACCCGATTTTCTAGACATTTTCTGGAAGACAAGTCTAAAACAACAGCTTGTAGAATCTGTCGGTGTGATGTAAATTGACATTTTTCTCACCGGGCACGAACCAGACCTCACAAACCACACACACTAACACGCAAATGAATGCATCTAGGGCAAGCTGGTTGGCATTGAAGTGCTGTGTCTTGTGTTAATTCTTCTGACACACTCCCACCCCTCTGGACAGACTTTAACGACAAAACAAAAACACACGTCTGAATGAATGGCTCCTTTCAGGAAGAGCCTCTTTCCTCTCCTTCCTCTTGCACCGACGCTCTCAGACTGACTCCAGGACAAAGATCCAGCGAGCGCTGAACTGACAGCATGAAAGGCTTCGACAGTGTTTGCCCCCCGGAAGATACAGATACATTTTCTATTGGATTGCTTTGTCTCATAGGAACCTGATGTAATGTGACAGGAGCGTGTGGTACTGAAGCCAGGCCTGGGTTTGTAATATAAATGAGATGTCTCTCCGGGTCGTGCTCCAGGTCAAGTGTAATTATAAAAACATCTTCATGGAGAGTTTGTCCAATTTTTCTCTGAGTACGCTCGGCTTTAGTGATCAAACCCGTAAATTAGAGCAGGTTTCCTGTGTCCAGCTGCTTATTTGATAGTCTGTTGGACCATATTTGCGTCTTATATGAATATGTTTCATGTCCTCCATCTTTATATACAGTCTATGGTCTTTTTAGTAGCTATAAAAACCAATTCAGACATGCAACTATCTTCCTTTTAGACTAGATTTGATGTGTAGAGCTGGCAAAGATGCTATGTTGGGACTTTCCAACCTGTTGATTAGATCTGGGAATCCATTTGCTCCATAAGCATCCTTATGGATCCCAGTAGTTTCTATCTTCTATCTTAGTTCTATCTTGCCGGTGAGCGATTGTCTCATTGACTTCGGCTCATCACAGTCAGAATTATACTTAAACAATATAGCATGACTTGTGGCTTGGCCCTAGCTGGAGCTTTTATGCCGAGAAATGTATAATTTCTAAGCCGAGCTCTGAGAAACGTGTGGCCTTCATCTGTTGTTGTCGTTTCCATTTTGTGTTTTGATTATCAAAACAGCTCCTGGCAGGTGAGGCTGCGTCTGTCGGCCTCATCCCCCGGCCTGTGGCATTCTAAAAAGGCTTTTTTTGTTATTCAGGCAAATTTACAAATCATTTAATCAAAAAGAAAAAAAAAATGCTGCAGCTGCTCGTGAACCATTTCTTCTATAAACACCATTTTACAGACCTTGACATTTACTTTGCTGTTGTCAACCGGCAAACAACGCTGGCTCTTTAAGAAAAACACAAAAAAACTCAGAGGCTGAAGATTCGCAGCTCTGCCACTGACATCTGACTCGTCAAACTAAATTCTATCGCAGCCGTGAATCTTTCTTTTCGCGTTTTCTTCCTTTCTTACAAGTGACAACAATGCGCTAACATCTGCTTTTCTTCTTAACCCCTCCCACACACACACACACATACACACACACACTCGCAGCTCGCTTGTTGTCTTCTCTCACCGTCGAGAGGAAAACATCACCTCAGGTCTAACCTTTCAAATGTTGAGAAAGCGCTCACAACCTTGACAGAAGCTCTAAACATTGTGTTGCCTTGCCCTCTGTGGTAAATATTAGGGCTTTGTGTGTGAGAGAGAGAGAGAGAGATCTTGAAGGCAGTCGGCACAGAGCCGGAGGGCAAACATGCAAACCTTGATTAACTTGTGTAGCGCCTGGTTTATTTTTTCCCGAGGAAAACACAAACCCTGCTGGGAAAGTCTATCTCACAGCTCTGTGTTCATTTATCCATTCATCTATTTGTATTCTTCAACATTTCACCGACACCATAGAGCGTAAATTCAGATGGACGTGTCGACTGGTGCCCTAAAGGGAAACCAAAGCATCTTGATAGCCACCTGGTTGCTGGCTGCAGTATAAAGGAAACGGTGACTATGATAATAAATGTGGCAATGGTAGTTTATAATAAATATTAAATCCTTAAAAAACTGACATGCTGTCCATGGAGCTGCTAAGCTGTAACGTGCGTGTGTGTTTTCACATTCCCAGTATTAACAGGCTGTGGTTTTGACATATGGACGCCTGCACCACCCGCCTACATTCTCTCACACTAACATTATATGTTCAGACACATTGTCACACAGTGGCATACATGAAGAGAAGCCTTTCCCTCTCGGCCTTGGCTGTGATTCTCTCAGCCTGCACATATTGGGCTGAATCTGTGTCATCTGACCAAAGTAACAATGCCCTCAGGACACTGCTGCACAAGACACTGGTGTGACAGATTAATGCTGTCCACTTTAATCCCAGTGCCCTGTCTGCCAACCTGTGGGCGCCAGCTGCAAGCTTGTTAGGGCTTTTATTTTCTGCCACTGTCTCCTAAAGTATGTTGACACAAACACAGAGGCGGCAGCACACACAAACACACAATACTACTACAGGTGGGTTGCTTGTACAGCACAAAAACATACTCACACACAACCGTCTAGAGGAAAGTATCATATATGCTCATCAGTACAGCTTTATATTTATATTTTCTTTTGGATATTTGATATTTGAAGAATTTAATTGAATTTTGTGTGTGAGCACTGGTCTGTGTGTGAGAGACAGAGAGAGAAAGAGAGAACAGGTTCTTGCCAGGAGATAGAAAGATGCATTATCAACTGATGTCTTAATCTGAGTCGGTGAGATAAAATATGCAATAATAATAATAATATGCAGCGATAATAAATAGGGAAACCGACTTTCTTCAGTCCTCCATACGAGTGAGAGCAGAAAGGATAACATCTGAGCTTCTGGGTTCCATCCCCACTCGCCTCACAACACACGTGTTTACCTGCCGCCCAGCTCATCAAATGTGACATGAGCACAGGCTCCATAATTATAGGCTGTTCTCAAATACCGGCCCAGCTACTCCTTTTAGAAAATATGCTTTCATAATGAGAAGGGAGCTCACAATGGAAGGCCCTGCCTCTCGGCCCCCCCCATGGGAGGGAATAATACCCACCTTCATTAATTATGACTTAATGAAATACAAAATTGCCCCAGGTGCTGTTTGACTGACAGGAACTCTTACAACAGAGGCGAGCCCCCGTTGAATGTATATGGGCCTTTGCAGAACAGTGTTAGCCTCTAATTGGCAATTTACCACCCGCTCAATAGTCAGGATTGCTTTCTCAGTGTCTGCGGAGGTATTAGCAGTAGTGTTTTTCAACGTCCAGATTAATTTCTTAAAAGCCCGCTTTAAAAAAAACAGAAATAAAGTGTTGGGCTTGCAAATAAAGGGACGTGATTTAAGGTGGGGGAGAAAGTGCTCGTCTTGGAATTATTGTGAAAGGGCTCCAAGGAAGTGACAGAGAGAAAGAGAGAGAGAGGGATACAGAGAGGGAGAGATGCCGGGAGAATTAAAGTGCAGTGAAATAAATTTGCTTAGCAGGTACTTCTGCTGGAGTCGCCGCCGCTGAAAGAGGAGATCAGTCTTTGCCGGCTCTGCGTCGCCATTTCATCTAATCCCTCTCTCCATTTTCTCTGCTGTCATTCACTGGCCATTCATTTTTAATACACTTGCCATTAATAGATGCTATAAATACTCGGATATGTACGGTTTATCCATCGGTCCGGCCAAGTCTGCTTCCCCCACTGCCAAATACTTGAAGGGAAATAAAGCAGAGTGGTTCCAGCCCCCTCTGGTTTTAAATCTGAATCTGTCCTTTTTGCATTATATGTGATAATAAGCTGATTGTGGTTTAGAATTTTTTCGGGGCATTGGAATATATTACCTTGGGTTTTATTGCGACCCTGCAGCGGCCATTTCCACAATTTCCGGACATTTTTAGAGACCAAACAGTTTTTAGAATGAATTAAGAAAATACTTTGTTGATTATTGTAAGAGGAAAGTTATTGAATTGGGTTTTGTTTTCAAAGTGTTTTCCATCACTCCCCATTGAATTTACCTACTTAATAAATCTCTCTCTCTCTCCCTTTCTCTCTCTCTCTCTCTCTCTCTCTCTCTCTCTCATTGCAGATATTATTCTGTACCAATGAATCTTGTTCCACTACACAAAATATCTGAGAATATGATTATAAACTCCCCCAAAAAATCACATCAAGTTAAAGTCTGATCGAGTAAAACGGCTCCATGTCACTTCCCATCCCTCACCGGTTGTTTGTTGGCAGTTGAAAAACTTTTCTTTTTTTTTCAAGTATGCTGTAATTAAAAAGGAGGGGGAGGAAGAGCGGGGGGGGGGGGGTAGCAGCAGCAGAAGTACACTGCAGTACCCAGACTAAATTCTCCATAATGGCGAGGTGAGTCAGTCGCCTTAATTAGTTTAGTCTTTCTTCTCCCTCTCTCTCGTGGAGTCATTAATGTCGACGTGAACATTTTTCTCTCATTTGAACGGGTAAATAATGAAAGCAGAGCGACAGCGCCGGGGGGGGGGGAGTCACAACTTTTTAACGGCAGCGGGAAGGCAGCAATTAACAGGATCTGACAACCCAGAGGGACGCACAAGCACACACACTCAGGAACACAACACACACCCAGACACAGTCGGTACATGCAAACACACACACACTCACTGTTTGCAAACTTCAGTCCGGCGTATTACTCGAGTACCTCAAGAAGTTTACACTTATATTTCGTAAACCTAACAAAAAACCTCTTAGAGACCCAAGTCTGGACTTTCCCATCAAGGTGAGAAAAAGCCCTCCACCTCAAAACAGCCGCAATTCCATCAGAGAGAGAGATGGACCATTCTTCAATTAGCAAATGAAAGCTGTAATTGTTTGGATGCTGCTCTCCTCCGTGAATTCAGCACCGATAATTAATTGTAGCGAGTAAAAAAACACTCATCAGGGAGATGAGCCATTAGAGAGGCAGGTAAACAAACCCTTATCTGTTAGGGGTGAGAGGCTGATAGGGATTGATGAGAAAAGTTTTTCATTTTTACTCAAAAAATAAACAACGAAAGAAAGATTCGGTAAAACTTTCCTCGCACTCGATCCAAATGAGAGGCAGGGTGCCCGTGGGTCAAAACCTCAATGCCTCGTCGTAATCGAGATTTAATTGCATTGTTTAATTGGTTGTTATTTTTCTCTTTGTTTGGTGGATTTGTCGACCGGATTGATCGTTCATGCAAAAGCTAAATAGCTGTCAAAACAAGGGGCAGGCTTTTATTGTGAAGGGGCGACAGGAAACACGGTGGGTTTGTCTTTTGTTATAGACAAAGTAACACAACACAAATGTTCAGTAATTATGAGATAGTACAGATTAATTACAGATTAGATTCATGATAACGAGGCGACAGAGGTAACAGAGCAGCAGATGAGAACTTAGAAACTCCAGAACCCATTTGAGAACACAGCAGGAAAATCTCCTTGCCTGAAAACAGCTTATGTAAAGGTTGTGTTATTTTTTTATATCTCAAGAAGCTCAAATATACAAAAAGAAATCCACACACACACACACAAAAAGCACAGAATATACAAATAAAAGAAGAGAAGATAAATGGCTTATGCTAAACACGGGTAGACCTTCCAAGAACATATGAAACCGCTTGTTGCTTTTAAGGGACAAAGAGTAATTAGGCCCAGGGAATGGTTTTCATTGAATACAGCCACTATGTTCGATACCAGTAGAGAGTGTCACTGGTCCAGGCTCGCTGTCCCACTCGTCCAGGGCCTCCCACATTCATTATTCATCAGGGACTCACCGTAACGTAGCCAAGACTTGTGGCCGGGACTAATGCTTAACACATGCAAATGCCAAACCGCTGCAGTAAGAAATCCAATTGTTCTGCTCTGCGGCCGAACCATGATGAGCAATTATCACGTAATATTTCACTGTCTATGGTCTTGTGTGGATTTAAATATGAGCAATAAATTGAGGTAATCGTCGAGGTGGATGTGTGATCTACAGCGAGGGAGTTCTTCTTAAAAACAAAAAGCCTTTACTGCTCCCTTAAGCTGATTTAACGACAAGCCACGAGAGGAATTCACTGTCATCAGTCTCCAGCGTGATGTACGACGGTGAAAATGAAATATTCAAGCGTCTCAGTCCGACGCTCCTCGGCAGAGTGCGTCACCAGGCCGGGGAAAAGAGGGCAAGAAGAAAGTTGGGAGAGGGAGTGAGTGAGTGATGGGTGGCAGAGCCAGAGGGAGGACAAAACCGAGCAGCGAGGGAGGACAAATGGAGGAGTAGATGGAGACCGCCTGATTGGAAAATGGATCGGTGACAAAAACGCCACAGCTTGGAGCTAAGATTAGGATTCCATCTGTCTTGAATGAAATATTCAAACATACGCTGGTGAGAGGAGGCATATTACTAAAAAGGATGGATGTGGAAGAATGTATGAAACAATGACAGGCTCTTTTAAATCCGCCAGGGTCAGCGCTCGCCCAGACGGCTCTTTAGCTCCGAGGATTGGAGCTCGCGTGTTCCCCGGGCCAATGTGCTGATGAATTTGTGAGGAGACGGATGGAGCGGGAACAAATTAATATGTTTGGAGGCGTGTTTCTATAAACGGAACGACGGCGTGAACATTTGATTAAACATAGATCACACAGAATCCGTCTCGTGCTTATCAGTCTCGTTTCTGCAGTTACAGGGCGTTCAGAGCAGGAGGCAGTCGTGTCTTCGCGCGGGGGGGGGGGGGGGGGGTGTTGCTTCAGATGTTGATGAAACTTTGAATCCAGGAAAAACTAGAATAGAGACAGATTTCTGAGCTCTGAGGATCTGATTGTGGGACTGAGTCTGGATTTATAAGGCGTGAGGCCACAGGAAGTATATGTAATACGAGAAGGAAGGATTTTTACAATTACAATAAACTGAAGACCACACAAATGTACAAAAATAAGCTTATTTTAAACAAATAAAGTAAATCTGAACACAGACAATCAAAACACTTTGGAAACCAGTGGATAGAAAATCCTCAGGACTCAGACTACTGGGTCTGGGGAGGTCTTCATGGACCAGACTCCGTGAAGGCAGAGACAGAAAGAGACGATCTGTTCTATGGATGATTTTGAGTGCGTCACCAGTTTATTCTGCTCTTCCCATTTCAGCCAGTCCAGTAGAAGGGTTTTGTAATGAACATAGGATGATTTCAGGAAAATTGTAGCGGCAAAAAAAAATAGTGATAAGGTTTGATTAGGAACAGGAAGCAAAACATCCCGAGGTTAAGGTTCGCGAAGGGGCCAGAGAGCTTCTTAGAATCTGAGACCATCTGACCATCTGACATTTACACCCAGTTCATGTAGTGATTGACCGGCTGTGTGGAGGTGAGACAGAGGGCAGTGTTTGAACTTTTCTCTTAAACCCACTATTTCTCATTTTATTCTTTATAAAACTTTTTTTTGGGGGGGGGGATTCCGAAATGGACTCCAGACTCCCAGAAGTTGTTTAATGTTCTTTCTCCTCCTCTCTCTCTCTCTCTTTCTCTCTCTCTCTCTGCAAGATCTAGGGGTGGATTTGCTGGGTGGATGAAGTGTTGGGAGTGTACTGGCTTGTTATTGCTCGGAGTATATATTCTCTGTTAAAGTAAAATAAGATTTAGTCCCACTATTGCGGATGTGATGATCTACTTTCTTTGAGCAAACTTAGACAGCATGAATGTAGCATCCTCGCCCTCGGCTCCAGCTGCTGAGTAGTTAGATGAGCCTCCTGAATTTGCATCATTCAAGTGCTCAAATAGTTGATTCATCACAGAATTCACACAATCTCAGCACCCGCTGGTGTTAATTACAGTTTCTAAACCCTATTGTATAAAAGCCTTTCACATTTACATATTTTAACAAGACTAAATTTGGATCTGCACCAACTTGCCGATCTAAGAAATGCCTTATATCTAATGTTAATGAAAGAATGAATACAAAAATGCATTGGATGTGGTGTGTAGTGTGTTTGGGATATATCGTCTATGAATCATTTTGTGATTTTCATTCCTGCTTTAACAATTTGTCGCTTCCCCCCCGCCCCGTCCCACTCGTCAAACCAAAAAGGTGCAGTGTGGACACAGTGATTTGCATGCTTTAAAGTAATTTGGGAGTGACCTTCAGAAAGAAGGCAAAGAGTGCAAAACAAATAAGGCGACCGAAATGTCAGGAGTGTTGGTGGAGACGGGACGTCGTTAGGAAAGGCAGCACAGCAGATCCACCTTAATTCCTCGGCAATGGGAATCCATCGAATCAACAGAGGGCTTCATTACAAAGCAATCAGATGAGCACATTTGCACACAAAAAAAAGATGACATTGTAGGAGGAAATGCTTTGGTGATGTTTTAAATGTCATAACATTATTACTCCTTGGATGAGGCTCTTTGCACGGGGCAGACGACTGAGGACTCGGGGAGATTAGCTTTCGATAAAGAGCGAGGTTCCTTGATTGGTTTTGTGTTCTTGTCTCCTGGGATTCCTCAGAGACACATTTTATTTTTCTGAATTAGGACCAATAATCAAGTAATACAAACTGCAACGCAATTCCAAAAGATAATAACAGTTGAAGCCGCTTTGCTCAGTTTATTTTTTATATATTTTTTTTTTTTATATTAGCAGTGTTTCAAATTATTACATTTAATGGGAGAAGGGGGCCGCTGGTTGGGATGAACCCACAGGAAGTTATCAGTTATCTCACTCTGCAGGTTACCTCGGCTCTAAGGAGACTTTAAGTGCTTTCTGTCAGACCACAGCAAATACTGGACACAGAGAATATTCACCAGGTAGCCAGAAGAAGAACTGTAGTAGTACTAGCCTTGCTATCCTTTAGGGACCATGAATGTCTTAGATGGTCCTGAACTTGTGTTTGGTCAATTCAACTCAAAACTTGAGGTGTCCATGTCTTTTATTTTCCTCTAATAAACTGGATCCAACAAAAGAGTACTACACTTTCAGGTGTGTAACATCACCTGCCTTTCCACCACAGGGACTTTCCCCAGGAAGAAGTTGGTAGTGCTTATGTACAGAAACCTTTGGGGGGTGGGGTGGATTGATGGAGGACTCCAGTGTTTTATTTCAACCGGTCAATCTCTGCAGTAGCTCGTAAAATCTCTTCCCTTACTCTAAATCTGGCAGTTTGGGGTTTTGGACATGCCCTGTATCTTTTCTGATGAACAGCATCAAACTTTGAATCTCTCCCATTTGTCATTGTAGTGTTGGTCTTTATTCAGTGTTACCCCCTGGTGGATTGGAGTGGAACAGCCAGCTTCCTCATATGCCTAATCTTCATTAGTCTGAAGGAACTTTTAGTTTCTTGAAAATAGTTCCTGGGACTAAGCACTTTCTTCAATTGTGGCCATTGTGCCACATGTGACAGTTTGTGTTACTAGTGTGTGTGAATCGACACAAAAGCAATTAATAAGCACTTTTAAATGGAGGGACTTTGCTATAAATTAAGTTTGAGAAACTAGTTGTTTTTATTTTTTCCCCAATTGCTGCTGGGAAAAAAGCAATTAGACAATCTGCACCAGCGTTACTCACATAGTTGAATTGTGTGAAGATGAACAATTACCAATTTGAGATGAATAAATCAGAAGAAAGTAATTAACAGCCCATATTGAGTAGATGCCAACTGAAGCTCCAGCATTTCAGAGGTGGAGACTTTAATCACGGCTCGATTGGGTTTGAACGACCATGCTCTCAATGGTTGGGACACATGTGGGCGTGGCGTGGAGGAGGGAGGAGCTTGCGGCGAGGGTTTTCGACCATTGAAGTTAGCAGGAGCCGAGTCTCTGTGTCGAGCCGAAACAGCCCAGAGAGCCAATCAGTGACATCTGTCCTGACCAAGGTGAGATAACGGTGAGCATGAGCCGGCACCGGGGCGAGTGTGTAGCTGGACGGAAGACTTCCATTACAACTTGTATCACCGCTGAGATAAAGGATTCAGATAAGAGACCAACACTTTCTTTTCTTAATTATTTTGGCTTCCTCGTACTTTCAAGTCGACCTTTTGAAAATAGCTTCCTCACATGTCTGTTTTTTTCTCGTCAAGGTTTTCTTTCTACTGGATGTTTGCACCTTCTTAACCAAAAACCGGGCAAAGTGTTCTTTGAAAACAACAAAGAGGAAAATGACAAGTAAACAATCTCGGGTCCTTTTTAGTAACAGTTCTTTTAAAGTGGATTTTCTCCTTCTATCTGTGGAGGGATCTCTTTGTTCAGGCTTTTCAGAGCAGAACCGAATGTGCAGAAAAGACGATATCAGTGTCATGAAGCAAACGAGCTGATGTTTAATTTGATCAAACTTTTTATTTATTGGCTGAAATGCTCTAATTAAGGTGTTTCAACACGTCTCCTCTTCAGGAAGAAACATATTTTCTGTGTCTTTGCATAAAGCAAACTTGGGCAAATGGAGAATTTAAACGAGGGATATTGTTCTGTTAAATGTTACCTGATTGCCTCTAATACTTCATACTGTAGTTTCTGTAGCAAACTGAGCCACTGGAGTGGAAGTGCTCGGTGTTAACAATGGTTTAAATGAAGCAAGATGGATTCTTTTCACTGAGTTCATTGGAATATTCACGTGTGAGCGAAAACTGCTGAGTAAAAGTTCTTTGCAATGGCTCGAGGCGGCCGAGGGTGAAAACGCTTCAGATCCACAAGTATGACCGGGCAAGAGGATTCATTTCATGTATATTTGAAACACTCAAAGACGGACGGAGGAGAAAGTTAAACGCTCGAGACAGAGTTGTACTTTGAGGGGCACTTTGTCCTTGGAGAAAATGCAATGTACAACACAAAGAATGTGGAAATAAGACAAGGAATGAGAAAAAGGGCCTGAAAGTATCACAACAGCTCCCCCCGCCCCCTAGGGCCCAGTGGAGTACTCTGCTCTGCCCACCATCATAAATCCAGATCTGGGTTCTGCAGTGTTGGGCGGCTCTGTGCCTGCAGCTTCCAGATGATTCCTCTCTGTCTCCCTCCTCCTCCTTTCTATTTTATTTCATTTTTTAGCCACACTGTACCTAGCAAAAAAAACACATCCTACATATATCAGCGAGGTGGGGGGGGGGGTCGCTCGGAGGCCAAGTCACCACCAACTCAAAGGATGTTGATCACTCGTGTCTTATCGCGGGCAGAGCCAGGCCACCCCTTGTGAATTCAAAAGAGAAATAGGATCTGGCTCGCTCATTTTTCACTGCCCAGAGATGTTTGGTCGCTCCCTTTCTCCCGGCCCCTGTGCCAGGGAGATAATCCGGGGGGGCCCATGCCGGGGCAGCAGAATCCATCTTTCTCTGGGTGTTGGCCTGCGAGTCCTTGGCTCCGCTGAGGTCATCGGTGCCCAGACCGAGCTGAAGTCGTCCCAAACAGAACCTCCTCCCCTTTTTAGTGGGTGGGTGGGATGATAATGTTTTTGTTTCTATTTTGTTCACTTCCAAACGTGTGCGATTCTTCTCATAAACACAACAATGCTATTTCTTATCCTTCAAGTTATTAAACCAAAGAACATGTGCTCCTGTGTTTGAAAAACACACCCACACACGATGCCACTATGGTAATAACTGTACTATTAATAACTATAATTACTGTTATATTTAAATACCATACTGAGCTAATTTATAGACTGCATTCTTTAATTTTATTCAAGGAGAGAAGCATAGTCAGCCTGTGTGTATGTTCTCCAGTGTGTGTGAATGTTTATTTCTGACAGACTTATGTGGGTTTTGTATTTCTTTTGTCTCCCTGAAAATTGCAGTTTTTAAATATTCCCAATTTGTCTTACTTGAAGTACATATGCAAAACAAAAAGAGTTAATTACTGCATGACAAACCCCTTTTTCATTGTACAGTTCAGTCCCATTCCTATCAACAGGTAGATGTAGATATAAAATAAATACACATATATGTGTGATTTACTTTATCTTCCGGTTATTTAAGTGTTTGAGTGTAGATGGTGTATAAATATTGATGACACGTCTCCACTTCCTCACACTGTCCAGAAATGAAGCCAAAGTTTCCAAGATGCAAGGGCTGCCATCTTGTGTATTTGGAGCCGGAGCCTATGCAGTAACAATCGGGGGGGACGGAGCCAACAACACCACATCCACACCACACCTCGCCACGTTCGACCAATGGTGAGTCAGTCTGAGCTGTTTTACACCATTGTCATATTAACAAATAACTAATTAAAACCTATCTTACTGGAAACACGAGGAGGTGTGATAGGAACTTCCTAAAAGGACAGAAACCATTTGATTTAACGGATTTTGATCCATGTCCCATTAACTAACATAAAGAAGCTGAGATTTATGAACCATACTGAAGCCGACCACCAGGTGGCGATGTTGACTCTTTGGCTTTGCTTTTGAGGAGCAGCCCTGTCGTCCATCTTTATTTATATTCAGTCTCCGGTGGCGATTTTTTTTTTGTCGGTGGAGAGAATATAGGCTTCTCTACTTCAAAGGTTCTCATCAGCAGCAGCAAAAGATGGAGAGAAGAAAAAAGTCTCTTCACTTCCTCCGGAATTACCATATCACTTTGGGAACCCCCCGACTAAAGGCACCTCGGCAGTGATCTGAGCTGACCTGTACTCCTTATGAATATAGCAGACTTTTCCCCTCTCATACCTGGAGAGTGTTCCCTCGGTAGGTTCCTACTGTGTGATTGTAACAGAGCTGGTTTCTATTCCCCCTGCTTGGATCTCTAGCTTGTTATGAAACCCATGCTGGTTCACTGCTGCAGTCGTATCACCTGTTACTGTACACGGATAATTCTGAAACCACATGTAGAGTAGATGGCCTCTCTGTGCACCTCCTGCTTCCTCTTACCGAACAGCGAGGCATCAATCAGTCAGGATTTTGATTTATCTATTTTGGCGACCGTGCACGGAGGTTTGTTTGTGAATGATATACAGCAAACCGCAGGATTGGCTGGATATTGCTGTGTGGTGAGCTAAGCCTCGTCCTTGCCCTCTCCTCGAACGGCAAATAGAAAAAAAAGGCACATAGGCAGACATCCTACAATCCTGGATATCAGCCCCCATGAAGCAGAAGTAGATAAATAGCTTCAGAAAAAAATATATTTTCTGTTTCTCCGAGAGGCGACACACTTTCTTCTGTGAGGGAAACACCGGTTTGACTTGACAGGAGTTTAAAAAGTTTGTGAAACGCACAGCGAGCGGTTGTGAGTTCCCGTATGTGAACACGCCAGCAGAGGGTACAGAAACAAACTCTCTTCCCCCTCACTCCTTATTCAAACTCCATCTCAAGTGTGCAAACTTACAACTGAGGAGGCTCAACCATGCAGGTACACAACAAGAAGCACTCGTGTTTTGCCAGTTTCTATGCTTGGTTTCAGGCGAATGCTACCGGGCTTCTAATTGGGCGGCAGGCCGTGCGTTCTGATTGGCGTATGTTTCTGCTCAGTGACAGAGGAGAAGAACTGTAAACACGGCAAATATCCCTCGTCTTCTCCACTCTCTGATCGGCATTTTGTCCTTCTAATGTTGCTGCAACACCAAAGCATGCACAACTGAAAGTGTTAGATGGGAGTTTAATGTTTTCAAGTAATCCTGATTCCTTTTACAGTAGAGCTGCATTTCACCAGAATGATCAAGCCGTCTAAATTAAGCCGTTATTCTCTATCAGATTTTCTTTTCAGCGACAGCGTTCCCTGCTTTCTTTCAGGTGTTAACATATAACTGAAGGTCAAGGACGGAGAAATGTCCGAAAGAGAAATGTAGAGCGAGGGAGGGGGGGTTGGGGGGGAGTAAAGATCTGAAGGTTTTCCGTCTCTTTCAGGCGGCGCGAGGATGAGGAAGGAAGGTTCTTTAATTGGTGCTCAAGATTTTTTGAAGATTTCTCTATTAGAAACCTCCAAGACACTTCATAAGATGAGCCGGGCCTGAGAAGACGGTGGCGCATGACTGATTAGAACGGGTGCTAACAAAGAGGCGACTTCTTAAAGTCACCATCAGTGGGTTTGGATTCAGGATTGATTCTCACAAAGTTTATTTAAACTCCCATCACATTATTTAATGAGCTGAAAATTCAAACACCAGCTGCGGGCGCCTCCCTCAACCAAATATAAATGTCACATAATAGAAAAAAGGACATCATCGTACATGTACAGCACCGTTTAACGTACTGCCCCCCCCCGTCAATGAAGCAGGAATCACAAGTCCCAGACTCGGTCAACACAAGCAGATGTGACGAGGGAGAGCAGAGCCTGCAGGCGGCAGCCAGACACATTTGGTGTGAAGTCCCCGGTGGATTTGTTTCAATTTACATACCGACACAAGCTTTATGTACAACAACATATTCCTCTCACTAGGTTTCACGCACTTGACATGAACCTGAGCAGAGCACGAGTGATTTAACTACACACCAGCTAGTTCACTACAAAAGTTTATTTGTTTTACATTCATTTTCTTTACCATGATAAAAGATCCTTTCAGGGGCTTTCACAGTTTGACACCGATGCTTTGAACCAAGGACAAGTGGGAACCTGATTCTTTCATTGTGGTGGATACTGAGCAATATAAAGTGTTATTAACGTTTTTCATAATTTTTTTTGTGTCAGCTGAGGAGAAGGGATTAAAAAGATTCACATGTGGCATATGGTTTACTTTAAGGTTTAGTTTTTGCACTAATAGCATTGGATCCTCTTCTCTCAATACGTATTTGATGGGTGGAAATGAAATTTGGTTCAGGGCTCCCAGAGGATCTGTTCCATTGTCTTACGTAACCCTATAACTTTTCCAGTTTACACAAAAACTACTGAACTCATTTTATTGAAATTTATTGGAAGGGTTGAGTATAGAATAAGGAACAACCCATCAACTTTTGGACCTTTGGCAGAAGTATGAACACTCTTGAGTGCCCTTCTCATTATGTGATGCATCTGCACCAATACGTGCAACCATAAAATTCCATATGCAAAATTGCGGCCTCTTTAGGATGAAGTAACTTTTCATTTTGATTCATCATAAGTAATGACATTCCCATCAGCCTCAGATACACTTGGTTCTTTGTTAGCATGCTGACATTAGCACGTAGCTCAAACCATGTATGTGTCCAAGTATGGTCAGAGCTGCTTGTTTGGAAGCTAAATGGATGATTGTGTCTGGGCCAAAACTGAAGATGATACCCAGAGCACATTTACTAGGATGCACATCCATGTCAGGTTAATAAATCTGCCTCCTCTCAAAGAACCCTTCACTTCGGCCCCGTGCTTCAAAGATTCATGGACTAATTGCAGCCTGTGCCAGACAGTCAGATACACTTGACGGTCAGAGGACACGGCTGTCGTGTTCCTCGAGTGCGTCCCGTGATTGACGGCCAGATATCAAGTGGCGAGTGGTGTGTTTGTCATTGCACCGTGTAATCAAGTCTCTACCTGGTATCTGTGAAGTGCCTACGCCGGTAACTGGCAGCGTGCAATTACCATAACCTGTTGACACTTTGCAAATGGGCCTTTTTTCAATCCTCCCATCATTACCTCCACCGCCCTTTTGCTGTAGTTTCCTCCTTATTTATCTTTATTTGTCGTGACTTTCTTCAATTGTAATGCTGCTTCCAGTTGCAGGCATTAAAAAACTAACCTGCACATTCATCATCTTTCAATTCCGAGGCCTTGAGACTCAGCCTCCTCGATGCACTAATACCCCAGTAGGCAGGCAGATATTTGCATTTTGATTAGCGGGAGCCGACGTCTCTCCCTCTCGCTCTCTCGCCTCCAATTCCACACGGCAATGCTGACGACTGTCTAACCGCAACCGCGCAGATTGAAACTATTCAATTAAATAATGATTCATGTGGGAGTGGTCCCGGCGAGGAGCTCCACAGACCTCTTTGAACGCCACGCCTGATGATTTCTTCGGAGTCGTGTTTCCCTGTCACACGGTGTCAAGAGGGAGCCTCCACGTCTCTCATGCTCTCGCTCTTCACTCTCACCCTGATCTTTATTTCTTCTAGGTCTGAGATCAGTGACACCCGCTCATTGTCGAGCTGTTCAAATGGGAGAAGGGAGAGTGCAGTCAATTTGAGCTGTCTTGTGTCGCTCCTAAAAAATGAACTGCAGGGAAAAACGGTTTCAAACTGAACCAACGTGGGAGTCGTTGTGTTGCTTGTATATGTGAGAGCTTCCCTTTGATGTTGGATGGAGCAAAAAGGAAAAAACAGCAAAATGAAATGAAACAAAAGTTAGCATCTCCCCGATGCCTCTGATTCAGCGTGTCAGAGTCTCCAGCTGTTTTGTTTGTGTTGCATTCGTTTCACAGGGAGGAAATCCTCGTGCACACACAAGCTCTTATATCTCTGCACAAGTCGAGGGGAGAGACCCGTCCCATTGGGTCGAGCCTCCTCTGCAAGGTCGCATGGGAAAATCAGACTGACAGATGTCAATCAAAAATCCCCACGCACACGTCCCCGTAACTGTAATGGAGGCGAGGGCGGTTATGTATCAATAGGCAGAGATTGAAGTCGTACATTACCATATGTTTGCATAACCTTGGGGCTCGGTAACCTTGGAGCAGACAGCTGTTGCTCAACTCGGATGCTCAGTCACCATGAGATAAGATTCTCAATTTGACTTGCAGGAGGTGTAACTTCACGAAGTGTGGAGTGAATGTCATAGATTCTCCTTCCGTCTCCTTCTGCCTAACGTGACGAGATCACAGCTGAGTTTTCGTGTTATTGCGTTAATAAAACACAAAAAAAGAGGGTTTTGGATGAACTGTGTTCTATCGCTCTCCTTTGTCCCTAAGGCCTTCCCGGTTCCAGTCGCTGTTTGTCTTGGGGCATTGTTTTATTACCTTCAAAACTCTACTGGGAAAAAATCTTAAGACGGGCGTTGCCTAGTAACAAGGACCTGCCGGTTCCGCCACAGGAGCGGAGTGAAGAGCGGCCTGGAGCGGGGGGGGAGAGGGGGGAGGGAGGGAGTCAAGGGAGGGGAAGAGGTAACACTCAGACTGGAACAGCAGCACTATCGTCACAGCTGGAGCGGCGGGTTAGGACCCAGTGAAGCAGCGACTGCACGCTCACCTGTCCCCGTTGAATCACCAGCAGGGGGCAGCGAGAGGTGATGAGATGAATGAGAATCAGTTTATCTAAAGGTGATTCTCTGTTTATCAAATGCCAAGTGCTTTAAAACAACTGGGTTTTCCCGGTTGGCACTTAGAGAACACCGGGGTTTGCTACTACGGCTGGGTGCCGATGGAGTGAATGTAAAAAACGCCTACTGTAGAGTGCTTTGAGTCGGGATCAAGACCAGAATAGTGCTTTATAAATACACTCCAGCAATAATACAAGTCTGAGCATTTGCAGCTTCCTTATTCTCAGATATAAGGATTTCACGTTTTTTTTTTTTAATGAAGAAGGAAAATGTTGATCTATTTCTTCGAATCTAATCTCCTCCAAATATAGTCAAATAGTATTATCCCTTTACTGGCTATACTAGCCCCATGCACAGACTTTACCACTACATATTCTTATACATTTAGATATTTATATATTTATAATTTTCTGCTGTTTTTATATATATATATATACATTTGATATTTTATTGTACTATCCACTCCAGCGGCACAAGGACACTTTCCTACTGGACACTGACACAATCACATCATTGCATTCCATTCCTGTATCTGTAAATGTGTTCTCTGTATGTGATTTATGTTTGTATGTCAGTGATGTTAAGTGTACAAGCTACTGAATGATCTGAATTTCCCACGGGATTAATAAAGTATCCATCTATCTGTCTATACTGGTGATACTGGTGATTAATTGAGGAATCAGATGGAAAGAAACTTTCATATTTGTCGATGAAGGTCTCGTCTGTGGTGCTTTTTGTCAAAAACCAGAGGTCAATGGAAACCCCGTGTTTGTAAGAGGCGACCGGGCGGCATGGTAAAAGGTTTTCTCTTCAAGTATTGATGGAATCAGTGTGTGTGCTGCTCGGAGTGCTCCTCTTCTTCTGTCTTTATCCACTCAGCCTATCACCCTTTTGGTTCAGGAGAGATTGATAAGCACCGGCTTAGGGGAAAATAAAAAGAAAGCAGTGCTGTGGTTACAAATTGAAGTCCGATAGAGAGCATGGAGGAGACGAGAAGTGTGTGTGGGTTGTTGTGTGTTTGTGCGGCGCGGCCCTGTGTGGCTCCCGTTGACATTTGGCACTTTTAGAGGTGAGGACGCACAAACTGCAGTGCAGGGGCGCTCTGCTGGCACCGCACCAGATATTTAATCATAATTAGCCAAACAATTACCGGGCTAATTGTTATTGGTGAGATATTGGAGCGCAGAGAGGAGAAATGTCAGGTTTATTAGCAGGGGATCTTCATCCTCTGGCTCGTCTTTCTCTTTTCCCCTCTCTGGCAGCGTCGACCTCCTCCCTCACCTCTTCCTCTGCAAACTCGGCACGGTGACTTGTCCACAAAACTCCGACGCACAACTGTGTTTCATCGCCGCTCGCTCGAAACTTGTTTGTGACGGCTTTTCTAAAGGGAATAAGAAAAGGGAGCGAAAGGCCACTTAAAGGCCAAAGTGAATGGCGAGGCCTTTGGAGGATCGGCATTGTGTTTCACAAAAAAACAAAAAGGGCAAGGGCTCAAAGGTGTGTGACTGATGAGTGTGGAGGGGTCACACGGTGCTCTGTGAAGTGAGGCTGCCTCGCTCTGGCTATTGATAGCTTCACCAATACATCTCCTGCAGGGCCGGGATCGATATCCAACCGGCGACTGTGAAGCTTGTTTGTGCTTCCAGGGCAGAGAAGTTCATCCACTGCGAAAGTAGATTATATAATTAACTTTGTCACTTTGCAGATTGAATCAAATAACAGCTGGCGTTTGATGCTCATAATGCATTTCAGGTGGGAGGTGATCCAAAACCGTTTTTACCTCCCTGATACCAATAATATTCTTATTATTTTTATAATTATGATTATTATAGGGGGACTGTCTATTGTGAAATATTGCCAAATTGCTGATCTTGAAAATTGCGGTTTTATCCGAAAGAAAACTAATATACTTTAAAGACATGGTATCGGAAATAGAAAATGTCTGATTTCTTGTGATTATAAAAAACCTTCAGTTCTGCTTTGTGCAATAGAAAAAAGTCCTTAGCTCACAGACTTAATTATGTTTCCTCCACAACTACAGACTTGAAACGGAAACCCCTCGATTGTTCTGCAATATTTGAATTGTTTATTCCTTCCACATGAAGTCTGCTTACAGTGAACAGTCATTGTGATTCTGCTTCCATCTGCCGTTTCCCATGAAACCCATAATTGCTCATTTATTCATTTTGTCAACAGTCTCTGTAAAAAAAAAAAAAAAAATCATTTTTGCGAGACGATTAGCTGAAAGCCCGGAGAATCATAAGAGATTTGAAACACATGATTAATTCATTTCTTGTTTTCCTGAATGGCGGAGGACAAGAGCGTCAGATGACAGTTTATTAATAGATTTCCGTTCTCCTTTCAAAGTACAATCTCATTGTCACTGGCTATTGACGAGCCGGCTATTGGCCTAAAAGCTTAATTGTATAATTTACAGGTTTTCGATTAGAGTTGCAGCTCATCAGACTTGGAGACGACAGTGATCCCATGGAGCCCACGTGCCTTTCTAAATGGAAAATGTGGGATTTAATCTTGATTATGAGTTAATACACCATATGCTTCATGCAATTAGCTGTCTGTGGCTGACCATCCTCTCATTTGTTAAGAGTTCAATGTAGCATAAAATCCAGGGCAGGTCACTCCCCGGTGTTTAATCTGTTCCCGGGGCGGGGGGGAGACGCCAGCCACACAGGGTAATTATCCTGGTGGAATCGTGGTTCCATCACCTTCAACTCTCTGATGACCTCCTCCGCCTCAGCCAAAGTACAAACAGAGCAGATATGCACGGTGTGGAGGGAAGGTGGAGGAGAAGCAAGAAGGTGTGAGGATGCACAGGAGAGAGGAAGAGGAGGACCAAGGAGATTTGCAGCAGAAGATGAGATATAAAGCAAAGCAGCTCTGAGGCCTCTGAGGAACAACTGTGTGAAGAACACCATGTTTGTACAGTAAGGCTGCCCAGATGTTACTGGTATGATCCTGGGTGTCAGATGAATCATATTAGTTTCATAGCTAAGCTGCATCATTAGTGGTGCTGCAGTCGTCTGATCTGGTTTCCAGCATCTGACGATTATCTAGATGGAAGCAGATATTGATCCGTTGGTCGGCATTAGTCTCGACCTTTCTGGGCCTGATTCCAGCAGTTTCAGACACTTTCTATCATTCAATTGAGTTTTGTCTCTCACAAGGATCAACTCATTGGATCCGTCATTACTGTGGAATGGAAGGACGGGTTTTCTGTCTTCCTCGAAGTCTCGCCCTCCTTTTCCTGCTTCACTGTCTCATCAATAAAGACGACACGGGGTGATTGATTTTCTTCTGTTCATAAATCTGAGAACCCTTAAAAGATCTATACTCCAGTGAATCTATACAGATGTGGTTTCAGACTTTTTCGGGCCAAAATCCCAATTCATAATTTGCTTGTCAGATTTAATTTTGACGGCCATTGTTTGCCTTCCACTGTATCTGCACTACCTTCCTTTTTGCAGTCAACTGAAATTCTCTGGTAGAAGGTCAGAGTCGTGGCTCCATCACTTCCACCTTCTTGATTGATTCAGACAATTACCCACAACAGTACGCCGCACTTCACTCTGCTGACCTCACCCAACCGCAGATGACTGAAATTACCTGGGACCGCGCAGAGATCCAGAGATATCCGACTCTCCAACCTGTCCTGAGAGGGTGACACCGGCGGCTGAGCCCCCCCCCCAGCCCCCGAACTCCTCCTCCTCCTCACGCACCCTTAATCAAGGTTGGAAGATGCATTCGGTGAATTCGGGGAAATTTCAAGCACCTCTCTACTCCGCCGGTGTCTCGACTTTGCCTGATTAAAATGATAGAGGGCCTGGAGCACGTTTGATCTCCAAATCAATTTACATTTAAGATTCGATTTTTGCACCTGCAAGACTTTGACTTCAGAACTTCACGCCCTCTTCCCCCGGTCTGGCGAGGATGGAGATTAATCTCCGCCAGCTGTTGAAGGAAATATTGTTGATTTATTTTTTCCCCTTCACACTCCTGAATAAATTCAAGTTAATTCTCACAGCTGTTTCAAGTAGTGGATGTGAGGAACTATATATATATATATATTTATTTTATTTTTTTTGCGATCAAAGAAATCTGACGGTGTTCTATCTCTGCTGTTTACTACTAATATGCACAGGGACACGCTTAGATGAGAATATGAAAACTCTCACGCCAATACTCCTAATCCACCGAAGTACAAACTGGAAGTCCTGGTTCTGGGAGGCGGAGGGGGAGCTGGTTATTCTGGAGACAAAGAGACAAAGTGCTGGGATCAGAATCGATGCTGAAAGGTGAGGAGAGAGGAATTCTGGGTGCAACAAACAACAAGACCCCCACACTGAATCACGGCTCACAGTCCTAATGGACACCTCCGGGGGGAAATATCTGTTTTAGAACTTTCTCGATGATTTATTGATCCGGGAATCAAATTACACCGGCCCCCCCCCCCCTTTTCCCCCATTACACAGGCCAGCAACATTAAGGCATGTTTGATGTTTGCATGCTTTTTAATTAAAATGTTTCTCAGGGGGGAAGCATCAAGAAAGCTGGTTTCTATAATATCCATTTTTTTTTTAATCAAGCTTCACTTCATTGCCTCGTGTTCAGAAAAAGAGAAAAAGATTAATAAACGCAGAATAAAAAGCAGATAAAGGTGGATGCGATTTCCATTCAGTGTTTCCATTAACTGAGAAGCTACTCTGAATTCCTAGAGGGAGAAAATGTGCAATTTAAATACATTTCCGACGGAGTTTTCTCTGGGCTCTAAAATGGAGGTGGCATTCATGTAAATCAGGGAAAATTAGAAGTTGTAACACAGTGAGATTTATATTATATTCACTGATGGGGGGGAGGGAGGGGAAGTGTAATTAAAACTTTGAATAATGCTCTGAATCTAAATACATTATCATCTTCAGATTGCATATGTTCCTTATCAAAGAAACTAATAACAATTTCCCCCAGTATTTATTTCCATTTACCCCCAAAAAGAACGAGTTAATCACAGATGTGTATTTTCCATCAGAATAAGTCAACACGCTGAATTGAGCATTGTGGGTAAATGTATTTTTTTTTGACAGATTGGATTTGACATGGACATGATTTACTGATTTTCGATCAAAGTTATGTCAGGGTAGTTTTTTTTATACATTTCCTTCCATCAGATTAGACAGATTGAATTGAAATGTTGCAGCTAGTTTGGAGTAAATATTCCTGTCAGGTCGGTTTGACAGTGATTTGATTTGCCGTTTCACCGAGTCATGCTCATGCATTTAAATCAAAAAATATCATAACGGGACTAAAAGGATCAGATTTCAACCTGATGGTGGAGCTACATGAAAAAACATAGGATCACAGAAGTTGTTATAGTTCTGTATTCCCATATCTTTCCTGTAATGGCCGTGAATACAAGTACAAATTATGATTCCATGATTGTACACACCGTATGCTCCCAAACAAAAGTTGAAAATGTAAGCAGCTCCCTTCTGAAGATGTCTGCAAAAGGACTGTCGTGGGAATAAAGATTTTTCCCAGCAACCTCCTGACCCGATGCAAACCTATATGGGATAGAAACAAATTGATGTGTTTCTGAATCGCAGGGAGCAGCGCTGCAGTGCTCTCTTTAGGTGTTCCTCCAAAGGCAAGCCACTGTCAAAGCTCCCTGCCACTAATGGCCAACAAGAAAGCACTCAACAGCGTTCAGACCTCCACCACCAAAGCCTAATAATCTCCCCAGTTAGCCATTACTTTCACAGACCAACATTGCACTGGGCGGATGACAGGAAGGCTGCAGTGGCCGGAGTGTGCAGCACAGTATTGAGCGTTCATGTCCAACGGTGGAGCACACGCGGTCTCCAACATCAAACTGTGCACCCCCCCCCGGTGTGCAGAATAAAATATGATTTACAGATTGTGTACACTCGAGGTGGTGATACTTGAGGGGTGACCAAAATCAATAGTGTGTGTTTTTTTTAAACTCTTGTACCGTGTCAGAGTAGAAAACTTTAGAAAACTTAAAGTTTGTCTTATTGATGGAGCCAGACACAGAAAGTGATGCACAGCCAAATAGGAACCAACTCAATTACACTCATGCCAGTCAGACGTCACGATTTAATGGTATTTATGAGTATTTAATGGGTTAAAGTGTAAAAATATATTATTTCTTACGAGTCTTGCAGATTCCAACAGAGGCAGCAGCAGTGTTCTGTGACTGGACAGAAACCGGAGGACAGAGAATGGAAGTTCCAGAGGTTTAGTCTTATTAAGGAGACCATCCAACCATTAGCTCCGGCTGAGCACAGCGGTGTTACCACTGTTAGACGGTCACACCCGTGTGTAACCACCAGACCACAATGCACATGACTTTTTCCAATTCATTCTCATTTCAGTTCACATTCATCTTGACCCTCGTTTTTGGGTCTAACTTCAAATTCTGCCGGGTTAAATAAATACATTTTATTTCCCAAATGTCAGCCAAGTATGGTGCTTTGTTTTGAAATTGAGTGTGTGAGTAGCATTAACAGGAAGAGAATAAGGAAGGAATGAAGCAGGATAAATTACAATCAAATGATCAACCTGGGGGTTTTATTGTGACGATCACTTTTTTAAACCATATTTGTCGTTTTGTCCGAGGAAGAGGAGGAAGAGGAAGAGAACAGCCGTGCACAGAATGCAACGCTCCGATAAACACGGGATGCCTTTAGTGTATTAAGGATTCCCATAAGTGTTCCATAAGTGTTCTTACAGTAATCGTCACTGGATGAGATCCAGTCGGGACAAAGAGAGATCCTTCCTGACTGCTGACAAATGGGTTGCACATCAAATGGCTCATCGCTTAAAGCCAGGAACCGTTTTGTGTTTGCTGTTTTCAAGCTTTTAGTTTTACTTACAGGTCGTTGTAAACAGGAAGTGTAAGAGCTCATATAACCACAACTGTCTCTGTGTCACTTGATGAATGAGACTGGAGATGACAAAGGCCTCAGTGGTGCGGGTTTAAGTTTGTACGGTTGGTTGTTTTGTGTATTTGTATTAATTATCAGCAGGATTACGCAAAAAAGACAGAAATATCTCGAACCAGGATTTGTTTTATTCCAAATACAAATCTGGATTTTGTGGATTTAATTGTGGTTTCATTGGGTAGGCTTTTTTTTAAGCCAATGTACCGTAACACATAGGGCTACAAATCTATAACCACAACCAATGAGAAGCAGGAATAATGTGAATTCATCAAGGAATCAACAGTGTATATGTGTATCTTCAATTTTAGAACTAACATCACGGAAGTTGGCCTTCAATCAAACTCTGACATTTTGACCTCAGGGTGGCGCTAGAGGCAACTTCCCGGTGTGTTTCAAGTGGAAATGGTTTCCAACATGAATGTAAAGCACATAACATCAGTTCACAAACTTCTGATTGATGATGATGTGAAGGTGGCTCCATTGAGAAGTCAGGGAGTCGGGGAAGAGTCTTTGATTTGACTCCGTGTGAACTCAGGCTCACCTCCTCCTGGAAGCAGCTCTTTCTGCTGACATGGGCAAAAAAAGGGATTTCAGTTGGGAGAGAGAGAGAGAGAAGGAGAGCGTCAAGGATGAGAGGGAGTGTCACTCTGCCAAGATCAATAGACGAATCAAAACCGCCGCTGGTGTTTCATTCTTCACTCTCCTCTCTTTTTTATTTATTCACCTTCTTCTGCCTGCATCAAGTCTTTCTCCATCTGATGCTGCCAGAAAAAAAAAAAAAGCCCCAAAAAATGCTGACAAACAGTTTGTCTGGGCGAAACCCTCTGCGTCTGTATTTGCACTCGATCCAAGCGAAGGATAAGTCCACAACCTCCAGCAGCTCTGTACCTCCTCTTGAAGAATGTGTGTGTGTCTCCCCCCCCAACACACACACACACACACACACAAAGCTACACTCCAGAAGTGACTAAACCTTTGCTGTTGTCGACCCTGAACGGAGGAACTCTATCTGGGGGATTTTGTTATCACCGGTGTCCTTACTTCACTTGAATCTCTGTCTTCTCTCGGTCTAGTCTTCTGCTTTGTTGCTCTTTTTTTACGTCCCTCATGCATTTTGAGCATTGTTTTGCTGTTATTCCTATTTTTAAAAACAATTCTTCGCGTGTGAGAAGACGAATGAAGACAGGTCTGGTTTTATCTCCGTTTGGAGAACTGATTGTCACTTGGCAGTAGAATGTGATCCACACCCACTGTGTAGACAACAATGTCACAGATATAGACTCAGGCCGGTGGTGCCAGGCGTTCTCCATTGTCACCGGAGTTTGAAAGAGTTGGTATTCAGCTCAACACCCAAGGTGCACGCGGGAGACATTAACAAGGCTTGATCTGATTTTCTGCAGGGAAGCAACCATCACAGGCTTCGTGCCAGCGCCTCCCCCACTGGACCATTCAGACTAATGTTGATGTTTTGACAAATGTGCAATAACATCGAGTCTGCTTTTTCAAAAATTGAAATTGAATTTGTATAGAGATGAGTGGAACAGGGGTGTCGGCCAAGCGCAAATAACTTAACTTTGTCAGTTGCTCTTGGCGAGGCTGAATTCATTTGAATCCATTAGAGAGGAGAGAGAGGAGGAGGAGGAGGAGGAGGAAGAAGAGGAGAGGCAGGAGGACCACGCTCATATTTCCAATCCCTCATACATAAGATATCTGAAAGTCTTAAACCTCAGCAGTGGAAATCCTGCAGAATGAAACGGGTGAGACCTTTTCGTATTCGAGCAACAGCTGGATCGTCATTGTGGATTTATGTGAGACGATGACACGGATGCTACAGGCCGGGCCATGTACTTTCAAGCTGGATTTATTTTGTCCATAACGCCTTATAGCCAATCATGGTTACATAGCTTCCCCATCAGGGAATTTCTATACTGCACCATAAAGCATTCTAAATGTGGTATGACCCGGGGCGGACGTAAACTTATTTTTATTCAATCCCAACTTGTCCAACCTCTGCTTTCAGGGGAAATAAATGAATATAAGAAAATGCTGGTTTCTCACAGCTTCCACCTTTTTTTGGTTAAATTAGATAATCACCAAACCGGAGCTGTAACGGCTCCTTTCACCACGAAGCCCCAAATATGGACAAATGGTATCTCGTTAGCACCTTTTTTCAAATATAATCTGTAAAAAATAAATGGGCATTTCCTTGCTCATACATTTTTATTAAAAATTTAACACGTGTTTGAATAATTCCGTCTGTCATCACCTGGAAAGCCCGGGCTGCCCTCAAGTGCTCCCTCCATGCTGCTCTCACTCAGGCTCACAGTGGTAAATACGACTTATTGGGCATTTAAGTGCTGGTGGTGGTGAATGAGAATGAAACAGACTGGGGGGGGAATAACGCTGCTGTAACGTTTGTTTATCAAGAGATGGAGAGATACTGGGGTAAAGCTGGCGTTTGCTCTTTATGGCTGAACTTCTCTCTGTCGTATATCACTGTTGCAAATAAGTAAAAGTTAAAGAACAGTAATTGACGTTGATATATATATATATCACTTTGTAACCGTTTTCTTTTTTACCTTACTTCATACAGAAGTGTAAAATAACAGTTTTAGTCATATGTTCATTCATGATATCATTCATTACTTAATCATTTTTTAAATTTAACAGATCTATTCAATGTCTTTTTACTTGTTTGGGGTAGTGACTTGTGTTTTTCGCTCCCATACGATCTGGATGAAGTATTACTGTGGCAACGTTTCGTTTACATGACTGAAAATATTCATAAAGTATTTTCTACCATTGTATTCAAAAAAGCAGCTTCTCAAAATGTTTTATTATTGCTTTTGTTGTTCCTTATAAAGAGATGAAACATAATATTAGTTGTACCCTAAACTAGATGGTGACATTTACTACCGGCTGTGGCTCAGGAGGTAAAGCGTGTCGTCCACTAACGAGAGGGTTGTTGGTTATTTCCCCGGCTCCTCCAGTCTGGATACCGAACCCCAATTTGTGTGTGATGGATAAAGCGCTGTTTGTAGAACCACTGTATGAATGTGTGTGTATGTGTGTGTGTGAATGTTCCTTGTACTGTAAATGGCTCTGAGTGGTCAACAATCTTAGAAAACCATTTTCCATAACTGTGTTTGATCACAGGTCTTTTTTCCTTGAGATCCTATGACAATGTTTATTTTACAGTAAAAATCTTTAGCTGCAGTCAAAGTTCCTGTGAACGTGTGACACACAAACGCCAACACACCACTACAGAGGCTTTGATGTTCTGAGGCGGCAGAGGAGAGGCTGCATTTATAGATTTATGAGCCTTTTATAAGCATCATTAAGTTCCTCTTATGCTTGTGTATATATATATATATATTCTCATTGTTTTTCTGCCTGAACTGACGTCGGCACACTCTTTGTGTTTCTTTCTTTTTATCTCATTTCCTTTTCATGCCCATTAAATTTGCATTTCAGAGACAGTAAAGCATCTCATCTCTTAGATCTGCTCCAATATCGCACGTTTTTCTCTCTCTCACTTGAAAGAGGAAATTAAATCTTTGGTTTGCCTTCAGGGGGCGAGAGTCGCGACACCTTCATATAAACAAGCCGCACGTATAGATCTACTGTTTTCTATATGATTGGAAATGTGATCAGCGGTTATTAGATTGGAATCCAACTTAAGCCAAACATATGGTTAAAAGGAGATTGATAAGAGATAATGAGTAAAATATACTCGGAAGACGAGCGACTGAAATAAGTGAAATGGATTAACGAGCGACGGAGGGTGAACTTTAAATTCGACGCACGGGCACCTCCTCACACAGATGGTTTATCACCGGGCTGTAGCATCATAATCCAATGAGTGGATTAAAGTGATTAAGTTCCAATTGTGGAGCTAAAAACAGACCGCGCAGGATTCCTCTTGACAAAAGTGTGTAACTCCTGTGAGGCGGAACGAGAAAAATCCCTGCCCCAGTTTTTGGATTGTTATCAAATTTTTCAACAAGCGTCAGCGGCTGGAGCTTCACTTATCACCGGGAGAGAGACGCCCCCCCCCCCCCCCCCCCCGGATTCCTGATGAGACCCAGATGGATTTCATCTCTTGACCTTGTCGCTGGTTCACACACACGACCCGCAACCGGCTTGAACTTCTGTCAACAGGAGCTTCACGTCAGCCCGGTGGCAGATGTTTCCTCTGACAGACGGACGAGCTGGAGTTTGACCGTGGATCAGAGATGCCGCTGCTGGTCCAGAATGAAACGCTGCCGTCACGATGAAGTGACAGATCCATGTGTGTGAGGGGGCGATAGGACGACCAGAACTCCTCGCTGTGCCAACCACTTCGACTCTGTCTCTGGCTCACTGGGGGGGGGGTCCGTGTGCGGTACCAGCTGTCGGTTTGACGGCGCCCCCGGGCACGTGGCGGGACCCCGGGATGTCACTCTGTCAGAAAGATGCACCGCAGCCTTGTCACGAATGATGCCTTCTGCCGCGCTACCGTGTTTTTCATCAGATGCGGTTCAACTCCCACGATTTGCGCAATATGTTCGGTGGGAAACGCGCGGGGGGTTGTTGACGAGGTCAGAGGTCGGGATTGAAAGTCGTCTCGGCCTGTGAGCCGCGCGGAGGAGAAGTGTCCTCTTGGTTTGAGTGAATGTGACATCCTTAAAAAAAAGATCTGCTGAGATGTGATACACCTGCAGGATGAATCCAACTGTAAACGGGTGAATGGGGAAAGAGAAAGGAAAAGTAACGTTGCCCCCCCCCCCCCCCCCCCTCTCTTGGTGAGCACAGTCAGACTCCTAAACCCGGGGACCGTGGAACACTTAACTCCGTGCTGTCTTGATTTCCCCCAATTACGGGTGACAGCTTCCAATCTGCGTGGGAGGCGGATCACCCCGGGAAGTGCCAGGCAGAATATGAAGCGCACCGCATCATCAATAATTCACCGGCGCTGCATTCATATTCAGTGTAAGCGCCGCAGTTTGGGGCCCATTAGCGATAAAGGCGTGGAGACGCTCCCTTCTACCTTTCAGCCTGATGCTCGGTCGCAGGTAGATGTTTGATTTTTAGTTACACGCTGAAATGCTTTTTATCCCGTCGCCCTGGCTCTGACGCAGTCCTGAGAACAAACTTCATGAATGTTCATAAGGTTGCAGATGAGTCGGGTGGTTCGAGGCGCGGCTAATAATTCTAGTTTTAGTCTTAAATTTGATGTCAGCAGCTGAAGGGTCTTTCTTTCACGCGGTGTGCAAAGTAGGTTTGACCAACAACATCAACTTTTGTTATATCGTTATAGATGAAAAGTTTGCGTTAATTACTGATATCGTATTATTGCCGAGCCCCCGAGTGCAAAGACGTGTGGAATAAGTGACAGAAAAAAGTTTGAAAGAGTCACCGAATGCAAATTGCCTATAGTTAGTGATAATAACCGCCAGCATCCGGTGCCAGACAGCGAGCACATGGTGTTCCCGGCCAACTGCCTGGGCTCAGCAAGCTGCAGTAACACGTTGCTTCCCCCTTGAAGAAAAAAACACAACAACACACCTTCTCCTTCCTGGGAGCGAAAATAAATGGAGATGAAACAATACGGAGCCAGCATGAAGAATGGATTGCATGTGGGAGAGAGGGGGGAGAAAGAAAGGGAAGAAAGGCAAAATGGAGGTCATGACAAGGCGAGTTTAAACGGCTCCAAAGTGTGAACAGCAGCACTTTGAGGAAGGAGAACCGAGCACCTGAGAGTTCAGCTGGGGTTTAACCAAGCCTGGCTTCACTACTGGCAGGACTTGATATTAGGTTTTTAAAAACCATACGGCAAGAGTGTCAGATCCTAATTGTGGCATTTCACCCCGTTTTAATAACATCAAATAACTAATTAAAACTAACTTTACACTTGAACAAACAACAGTGTCATAAGAACTATCTTAAATAATAATAAAGTTTTTTCTTATGAGTTCTTATTCTGCTCGACTTTGCTTAACTTGTACATTTTGTAAACATTACACTTGCAGCCATGTTTTTATATTTTAACCGGCCTCTCCAATTATTCTCTAATTGATTGCTTGTGTCTCTATTTGACCCAATGTAATTAAAGCAGCTCATGATGTTGTTAATTAGACAAAACCACCGAGATAAGAGCGGGTGATTAATATGTTCTTCAGTGTGGAGATTAGCGGGAGTGTTGAAATCTAATGTTAACAAATGCCCTCGGTGGGCAGCGCTTTATCTCATAGACGGATTCAGATGTGACACACGCACAGCAGTTATAAATAACCTCACTCCTGTACGACTTTGTGTTGTTGTCGCCTCACAACCACAATCACACAGCGTTACAAAAAAAAAGACAAACATGACATTTGGGTTTCTTGAGCTGATTCTGAGGCCGATAAGCATCAAAACCAAAATCTCCATCATTCAGACTTCTCTACATGACAGTGAACCGTGTGCTGCAGCCGGTGTGGCACTCCGCTTGGCCCCTGTGCCACACTGGGATGTTTCCAGTGCGTGCAGGCTTGTTAAAAAAAAAGAATCATTACCAAGTTTAAAGGAAAGTGATGACCTTCGCCTGTCAGCAGGTGAGAGCCGCGCTCCGTGAAAGTCACATGACCTCTTTTTCCACACTCACAAAGCCCCGCTCTCCACTTAGGAAGCAGTGAAAAGGTTGACGGAATTGCAAGAGGAAGAAAAAATTTCATTTAAAGATTAGGAACTCTGTATCAATGGTGGCTGCGCAGCGACACCCCCGATTCTTAATAACATGATTTCTTCAAAGGTATTCAGCAAATCGCTGCACATTTACATTTCAAAAGGAGAAAAATTGCTTTCATTTCACTTACTCAGTATCCCCCCCCCCCCCCCATCCTCTAAAGGTGACTTTTATTTCCAAAAGTGTGTTTTTTAAGAGTTTATCTTTAAGTGGGAGTGATGTCACATCACCGTATGGACCAGATCTGGAAAAAATGTGTCCTTGGGAATCGTTGCAAAGTACTGACACAAATTGGTGGTTTCTACATTAAATGAGTAATACTTCAAAAAAATGTAGTGGGGGGGGGGACTGCTCTGCACTGGTTTCCTTTGCAGCACAGTTTTTCCATGATGTTTTTAAATATGTCTTTTTAATGATAGGTGTTAAATCGGAGGTCTCTTCTCATCGCTGGCTCCTTCAGGTTCTCCCGGTAACATTTGATTTCAGTCCCTGTGGTTTATTTGAATGGTTTCTCTCACTTTCCCGATGTGCAGGCAGACTCTCTGACTCAGGGAGGTTACAGATTACTTTGCTCCTCCACCAAACTTCTCGGCATCATCCACCCCAGCCTTGAACTACCAACCCGGCCAGGTCAGACTCCTAACTCCACCAGCTGAGAAGCTGTCGTGTGGTTTAGTTTCAGAGGTGAGGGGGAAGCTTCCCTGTGCATGGTGAAGTACTGTCCTGTGGGTTACTGTTTCCAAAGTCATGTCTTAACCCTGGGTCAACACTTGGCGTCAGAAGTTTAGGGACTTGGGAAAAGGGTCGCTCCACAAGTTACTCGACCCCACCCCCCCTGTGTGTCAGTCTTTCCCACCAACACACTCTTCATCTAACACTACACCTCAACGCAAAATACGTCAATGAACAAACCTCCTGATGGGTCATAACAACAGCTCTGACTTTGGGAGGATAAAGTCTATTCCCATGTCCACCTTGCATTATAGTTTATTTACACATCTCTGCTTTGTATCAATGGGCTCCCCCCGCTCCTGCTCTCAAAGCAAGTTGCGTCATGGTCTTTTTCTGCACAGTAATTAATCATCTTAATCACGTGGCTGCAATCCTCCACTCTGGTATTTTGCCTCAAACGCTGCGAGCTGTTCATCAAAGCCAGCCATGGAGGTAATAACTTCCTCAGTGGCTTCACACCCTTTCCCCCCCAAAAAAGAATTTGCATTTAGATCGCAAGATGATCCCGAGCAGGCTCTTCATAAAGTCCATTCACCCCTTCCTAAAGCTGCAGCCGAGCGGCGGGCCATGCTACACGGATGCATGGAGTAATACAAGAGTAAGTATATAAACGTGGATTGATTTTTTTTTCTGTCTAATGCCTGCTCTGTGTGAAAGGGGGGGGGGGGGGAGAAGAAGCAGGAGTAAAACAGGGAAGAGTTGGCAAGTGGCTGTGTTGCAGAAGGAGTGAGGGAGCGTGATAAAGAGGAAAACGCTGTTATGAAATAAATAATGACATGTTAGCGAGCAGCTGCTTTAGAGCGAGCAGTCGACAGGGAAATCACCGCTTTTAATTTCATCTCCGCCGGTTTAAACACACGTGCCTCACTTCCTCACTTCCTCCTTCCTCCTCTCTTCTGCTGGCGCTCGTACGCCGGGGATCCCGTGCCGTTGTAGGTCGTTCCAGAAGGTCACAGTCATGGGCGTGTGCCAGGCATTAAGGATGTTGTGTGAGGAGAGGCTGGTGTGTTGCTGCCTGGGAACACAGTGTTGCTGGAATGTGTTGCACAGCTCAATCCGCGGGGTGAATCCGGCGAGGGCGTGTTTTCTGCTCACATGTCTCACCGAATTCATACGTTTACATTCATTTGAAGTCATGCATTGACATATTCAGGCCATTGTAAGTAAAACAGATAAATGTCAAATTACAGAGATGGCAAAGGGGGGGCTGATGTCGGATCAACCTGACAGGTACACACGGCTCCCACTGTGCAGGCTGCTGGGACATGCTCACAGTTCCCAGCAGGCAGCGCCACCTGCCCTCGCGGTGCGTCGGGTGTGCATGGCGGCGCCCGGAACCCTCGTGCATGTTCACGGGGCCGTCGCCCTCACCTGTGAACAACAATACATCAACGCTCCAGCGCTCCAACCTGCGACGGTGACTTTGAAGCTGGCATCTACAGAGTCGGGTGATAATCCTCTTGAGGGATATTTGCATTTCATTAACAGACACTTTATATGTTTCTACTTGTCTTTACCAACTACCAGCCTCTGTTTGGTTTCAAATTCATATTTTAATAACTGTATTTTATTTGAAACAGGGGTAAGTGGGTTAAATGTGACTTCCCCACACGGTTTAAAAAAAGGTCCTATTTATTTACGACCTGCGTCATTGCTGTGACCTTTTCACATGGCTTCCGGGGGGGGTGGGGGGGTGGAATAGGTCACATTAAAGCCACAGATAATAAACAGTGTGACCATTTTTTTTTTTACTACAGCCCAGCATCTGCATTTGATAGCTCCCCGCGATAAGATGTGAAAACCAATCTTGCTCCGGCAGCGTCTGAGTCACCGCGGTCCTCCGTGTGATTTAGCCACTTCATTTGCATAGGTTAATTTCAAACAGCACCTCAAATTAGGCTTGAAAGGATAATTACTTAATCTTCCCGCTCCTCTCCTCTCTCCCCCCCCCCCCCCCATCCCCCCTTTCTGCCTCATCTACCATATCTGGATATTTTTTTTTCCACCCAGGTTATGAAAATGTATCTTCCAACATCCACTTTCTTTGGGCATCTGCTTTTTTGTTTTGCCGTGCGGAGGCCAACGCAGCCGCTATCTCTCATCTCTCTCTCTCTCTTCCTCGTAATAGTGCTTCGACGTTTCTTTAATTCACTCCCACTCGTGTACTCCGGAGCAAATTGCCTACACGGACCGGATAATTTCCCGCGGTATACCTGGAGCCGTCAGCCGGCGGCTTGACAGCGCGAGGGCAACTTCATTCCCATCCCCGTCGCCGCGAGGGCCAGCCGGCACGTCCACTGAGCCGCGGTCAGTCACAGTAATTATCTCTCTTTGAGCAGTGGTCGTGTTGCGTTCACATACAATTTGTCTCGTCTGGAGAATCGACGTGGGCAGCGACAGTCATGTAGATGCAAAGATAAGATTGTCGTGTGAAACCTCGACACTGACAAATGCACCACTGCCCAGAAGTCTCCAGGTCGACCCCAGTTCAGTGTGTTGGCGAGGAGCTGGTTTGAACTTCCAGGATTCTGCAGAAGCCACGGTCTTTTGATGAAATCTGGGCTTTGACCTGAACAGCGAAGCTACGCTCAATTCTTCTTATTTTAAACCAACGATACTCCACCTCCCTATATGCTAAGAATTTGTTTTTTGGTACCCAGTGTAGAAATCTGGATTTCCTCTGTTCCTGTTTAGCGTTTGATTCCCTGCTCCCCTGGCGGCTCCAACCCAAATCTTTCATTTAGCCTTTCTTTCATCGTTTCCTGCCTGAAAAGATGAAATGTGTTCCTGTGGTTTACTTTTCATAATCGAACACAAATAAAACC